>NW_006239088.1:267988-293024 GCF_000226075.1 Solanum tuberosum | reverse complement strand
CAATACATCCTACATTTATAATACATATTGCAAACTTCATTCCCTTTTTAATGATATCATCAGCTAAAATAATTTAGGTACATTTATAATAGATGCACAATACATTTTTAATTCATATTGCAAACATCACTCACATTCTTAGTGATACAAACCAAAAGTAATTTATAAGACACATATAATACATGTTTTATTCATGAATAATACATTTATAATACGTATTGCACACTTCACTCATTTCTTACGGATACCAACAAGAATAATTTAGGTAACACACTAATAATACATTTATAAGACATGCACAATACATTTTTAATACATATTGCAACCATCGCTCATTTTCTTAGTGATAAAAGCAAAGATAATTTCTAAGATACATATTATATAAGTTTTATTCATGAATAATAAGAGTTTAATTCAGTTTATAGATCGGTGTCTTGTCTTTTGTTAGTTACGTTTTTCATTCATTCTTAATTCTCTCTTCTAATTAAACTTTAATATTGTGTAATACAATTTTAAAGCAATTTAATTTATTTTGCAATTTTTTTATTTATTTGTTACTATTGGATTACTTGTTTAATTTATTATTAATACAAGTTTAATTTACTCTATAGATCATTGTGTGTATTACATTTTTAATTCAACTTTAAATGTGTGTAATACATTTTTAATTCAAGTTTAATTCATTTTGTAATTTATTATGTCTCTTCATTTGTAACAATTAAATTATTTGTTTAATTAATTAATTATTGATACAAATTTTATTTATTCTACGAATCATTAACTACTCTACGAAAGAAAGTAGAGAGAGAAACAAAAGGAAAAAAAAGTAACAGAAAGAGAGAGAAAGAGCAGCAAAAAAGGAAAAAACAACAAAAAGAAAGTAACAGAAAAAGAGCAACAAAAAGAAAAATATATATATATATATATACTAGACATTTGGAGCCCGTGCTAGCACGGGCCCAACATATAATTTTTTATTTATATGACACAAATAGAATTTGGAAAGTCAATCAAATCTTTATTATGATTTTTAGATATTTAAAGTTGTTAATTATTGTAATTTATAGTGTAGTACTTTTTACTCTTTCCCAATTTATGTGGCATAGTAGAATTCAAGAGTGAATCAAATTTTTAAGTAATTAATTATTGTGATTTATAATACTTTTTATGTCATTTTCAAATAATATATGTTACTTCCTCTGTCCCAATTTATGTATCATTGATAGAATCTCGAAGGTCAATCAAATTTTTTGTATGTCTTTTGAATATTTTAAATTATTAATTATTGTAATTTATAGAAACTTTTTACTTAATTTTTGAATAATTTATGTTACTCTCTTTGTCCCAATATATGTGGTATTGATAGAATTTCAAGAATCATCTAATTTTTTATGTCTTTAAATTTATAAGTTATTTATTATTGTGACTTATAGTAATTTTTACCGCATTTTAAATAATGTGTTACTTCCTTTGTCTCAAGAGTCAACCTAATTTTTTTTATATGTCTTCTAAATATATATTTAAAGTCACTAATTTATTGTAATTTATAATACTTTTTACGTAATTTTTAAATATATAAGATAAGACAAATAAATTAAAACGAGAAAAAATAACTTGAAGTGACCATAATAGCCCATAGGCGGCAAGCTGGCAGGACAACTGTCAGCTGCTTCCCAAGTGACTTCTATATATTTATTATTGTGACTTATAGTACTTTTTACTGTATTTCAAATAATATGTGTTACTTCCTTTGTTTCAATTTATTTGGTACGAATAGAATTCCAAGAGTCAACCTAATTTTTTATATGTCTTCTAAATATATATTTTAAGTCACTAATATATTGTAATTTATAATACTTTTTACGTAATTTTTAAATATATAAAATAAAACAAATAAATTATAACAGGAAAAAATAACTTAAAGTGACTATAATAGCCCCTGGGCGGCAAGCTGGCAGGACAACCGCCAGCTGCCTCCCAAGCGGCTTCAATATATAGAGAATGAATAAAAACCAAGACAGTAAGAAATAGAAACATAAATAGTGCAAATAATCATAAAAAAAGAACATAATATAGATAAAAATCAACCCCAAAACATAGAATAATCAAAGAAAATAAGTATCACAAAGTATAGTAAGATATTACCCAAGGTCGAAAGTCACCAGAAAAGTGTCATTAATTGTTGACGTTCGCCGGTCCTCGGGTTGTTCTGGTTTGATATTGGTTTTCCCCGGAGCTGCAGAGCTCGTTGGTTCGCGGCTATTAAATTTTTTTATGTTTGCTACTCTTGACCGGAGTTGTGGGTTCGCGAGCTCGGAGTGTAAGAATAATCTCTTATTTATGGCTCAAGTTTACTTGTGACCCAAGTAATACCATAAATAATATTTAATGAAGAATAGATCTCGTCTGTAGATTGACTACTTGACGGACATACCAAATTAAGTCTTAACCTCTATAAATTGGTCATCCCTCCAGCCATTAGGGTTATCACATATTCTCTACATTAATTTCATCGCTGACAGCTATAGTAACATAAGGCTAGGGCTAGGGCAAGGAGGTAGAAACCAATTTACGACTAACACTTCCGCTTTTCTCTGTGATGATGTCTTCCGCATCAGGTATGTGCCTCTAACGTTCTCTATATAAGATTATCATGTTCAAGATTATGATGTGTATTAAGTAGGCGTTTGGCCATGCGATACCATATCACGATATGGTATCGTGAGATGGAATCAGCGTTTGGACATGCAATTTTACGCTGATTCCATCTCATGATTCTATATCATGAGATGTGATTCCATATTCTACCAAAAACCATGATATGGAATTATATGGTAATTTCATATCATGATTTGAGATATTTTTAATACAAAAATTGATCCACAAGTTTATATTTTATTAAAACAACCTCACATTTATATCAACTAACCATTTATATCATATGTAAATAAAATTTATAATCACATCATTACTTTTAAAAATTTATTATTCTAACCGACATAAAATTTATTATTCTCACCAACATATAGTCACTTTAACTCATACCAACCAATTGTTAAAGTGACAAAATATTTATGGTCTATGAGCATGAAAATATAGTTGCGGATGATATTGACCAACAAATGGCTCAAAGTAACAATGTTGGTTCGTCTTCTCGATCACATGATCGAGAAATGCAAGTTCAACTGAGAAAATTGTTTGTATTATGTGGGAGTATTATATTAAAGACTAGTACACTACAATTTATATTCAATTTTAGTTTTTAATTAAATTAAAGTTAGATGAAACAATTACTTAAGTGGAGAACAAATAGCTTTGTAATAATTTATTATGCGATTTTATAAATTTTTGTTTATTTGATAAGATTGAATAAACAATTGGGGATATTTTAATAATTTTACAACTTATGGGATTTTTATGTTTATGAGAAAATATACAACACAAAAATTTCATACCGCATGTCCAAACAAAACTTCAATTTGATCTCATGATTCCATATCATGATACAATATCATGATTCCGTATCATGATGCCATATCACATGGCCAAACGGGCCCTAAATATTTAAATCTTACATGTGGCATCAGAGCTTGAATTGTTTGAATGGATAATCTTTGTATATCTTTTACAACTAATTAAAATAAGTAGAAAAAATTTGTCACGGGTATAGCCTATTTTTTTGCTCAATCAAATTATGTTTTTGTTGCAAGTGTAGAGCGTGATTAAATTTTATGTGTCATAAATCGTGTAACCGCATCAGAAATCATGTAGCGATGTATGTATGAATTATGTGAACTACGCTTATGAACATAAAACTTTGTATATTTTGTATAGGTACGGAAAAAGAAGAGGAGGTTACTGCCGATGAGAAAAATCATAGATATGTATAGACCAACTTTTGTAATTCTTTTTGTAATTGAATTTTTTTGATAAATTAAAAAACAAAATTGAAATTTGGTGGTTGATTGGATCCTCACAGCAGTGGACTAGTTTTCTTGATACTTTGACCAAAAGGAATACAAATATGTTCACTGCTATTGGCTAGTATTCAAATTTAGAGAATAGAGTAGAGAAAGGGCATAAGTTTGGCTACAAGAAATTATGTTCAAACTTATTATTGAATCATTTTGTAGTAGCGTAATTTTGTGCTTGACTATTTAAGGTGTTTGGACTCTTAAGTTAATCAAGAGTTGTTAGCAAAGTTTAATTTGCACCAATTCTAAAAATCTTAAATAATTTTTTCATAATGCAATAATTATGTTCCATTTTAGATTGTGTAATAAATTAAAAGTGGTCGTTATTCTAAGCAATAAATAATGTGTACTTGGTGCAAAATAGTTTGTTAGTCACCAAAGTGGCCAAACTAGAGAAATTAATGTCTACACATATAATATTTATGATCACTTGATGCATGTATTATGTTTCTATAGTTTGTTAGTCATCAAAGTGGCCAAACTAAAATGTATAAAATTATTCACATGCACAAATTTTTATGATATTATGTGTATTTTTTTTTATATAGTTTGTTAGTAACCAAAGTGGTCAAACTAGTATGGTTAAGAAAAATATGCATTCATAAAATTGTCATTTATCTATGAAAGTTAATGAAATGACTATATTGAAAATAAATAGATAAATTGATTTTCACTATTGCTAGAACTTAAGAATTTATCCAAAGGTGGATCAATCATTCTACGAATAGTGAACATTATGAGGTAAACTAATATTTTCAATCAAACATAGATTGTATTTCCAAAGATGTCGTATATGTTTGGTTAAAATATTTAATTACCTATTAAAGATTTTTAAAAATGGCATTTAAATTATGATAGTGAGTCGTAGTATCTACCCAAAGGAGAATTACAATATACTTCTATCGTTTTACTGAATTCACATTATTTTCTAATTTGTGAGCATGTATATCTATTTTGTAGTTGGTTCTCTTCATTCACATGCTTTGTTTGTTACTGTGTTCAATGGATTGAACTTCTCTGAATGACATGAATAAGTCAAGTTCCACTTAGGTGTGATGGATCTTGACTTGGCTCTGTTGAATGAAAAATCTATTGTCATTACTGATAAGAGCAGTGAGAATGAGAAGTATTTTCATAAATAATGAGAGCGCTCTAAATGATTGAGCCTTACGTTCATGTGAATGTATGTTGCTAACAACATTAAGGGTACTATCCATAAACAAAAAGTGCCAGGGAATACCTGAAGCTTGTGGAAGAACGTTTTCATTCTACTGATAAGTCTCTCGCTTGTACACTAATGGCTGAACTCATGACCATGAAGTTTGATGGATCACGTAGTATGCAAAATCATATCATCGAGATGACTAACATTGCAGCAAGACATCGAACCTTGAGGATGAAAGTGGATGACACCTTCTTGGTTCAGTTTATTCTGAACTCATTGCCTCTTGAGTATGAACCATTTCAAATTAACTATAACACTATTAAGGATAAGTGGTATGTTAGTGAATTGTCCAGTATGCCTACTCAAGAAGAGTCAAGACTTAAGAAACAAGGAGGTCATTCCATTAACCTCATGGACCAAGGAGCTGGTAAAGGACTTAAAGTGAAGGCCAACAAGTTTAAGAAGAAGAAAGCACCTGCTAAAGTTCCATAGGATGCTCATAAGGAACTCAAGATTGATGTGTGTCATTTTTTTTAGAAAAGGAAGGACTCTATCACTAAATGAAAGTTCTGCTTATTTGTGGCATAGACATTTGGGTCATGTATCCAAAGAAATATTAAAAGATTATTAAAATATGAGATTCTTCTGAATCTCAATTTTGTTGATCTTGATATATGTTTGAATTGCTTAAAGGAAATCAAACCAAACATACCAAGAAAGGTGCCACAAGGAGCACTCAACTTCTTGAAAGTATACACTCTGATATTTACGAACCCTTTGATATTCCATATTTTGATGGAGAAAAATATTTTATCACCTTTATCGATGATTTTTCATGTTATGGATTTATTTATCTGTTGAAAGAAAAATCTCAAGCAGCAGGCGCTCTCAAAGAGTACGTTAATGAGGTTCAAAGAATATTAGATAGAAAGGTGAAAATCATTAGGTCAGATAGAGGTAGTGAATATTATGGAAAGTATAACAAATCAGGACAATGTCCAGATCCATTTACAAAATTCCTCGAAGAACATGGCATATGTGCACAATATACTATGTCGGGAACACCTCAAAAAAATGGTGTTGCAGAAAGACATAATCGAACACTTATGGATATGGTTAGTGGTATGGTGAGTACTTCCTCATTACCCAAATCATTGTGGATGTATGCTCTTAAAACCGTTGTATATTTATTGAATAGGATTCCTAGTAAGGCAGTTCCAAAGACCTCTTTTAAACTGTAGACTGGAAGGAAGCCCAGTTTAAGACACTTACATGGTTGGGATTGTCCAGCGAAAGCTAGAGTTTATAATCCACATAAAAGTAAATTAGATTCTCGAACGGTAAGTGGTTACTTTATTGCTTATCCAGATAAATTTAAAGGGTGTAGGTTTTACTGTCCAAATCATAGTTCGAGAATTGTTGAAACTGGTAATGCAAAATTCATTGAGAATGGTGAAGTTAGTGGGAGTGTTGAATGACAAAGTGTGAAAATTAATGAGGTAAAGGTAAATATTTCATTGTCCATGAATGTACCTACTTCCGCACCAATAACAAATATTGTTCCTCTTATTGAAGAACACTTTAACGATGTTGAGCAACATTTAGGTGAAACACTTCAAGAAGGAACTAACTCATAAGTATCTAACTCAAATGAAGCACAAACAATGCCATTAAAGATGTCTCAAAGAGAAAGAAAAACGACAATTTCAAATGATTATGTGATTTATTTGCAAGAGTCAAATTTTGACATTAAAATTAATAAAGATCTGATTTCATTTTCACATGCCATAAAAAGCGCTGAGTCTGACAAATGGATTGATGTCATGAATGAATAGTTAAAATCCATGGAATACAACAAAGTCTGGGATCTTATTCAATTACCAGAAAATTCTAAAAGAATCGGGTGTAGCTGGGTCTTCAAGACCAAACGCGATTCAAATGGTAATATTGAGCGATATAAAGCCAGACTTATTGCCAAGGGATACACTCAAAAAGAAGGCATTGATTTGAAAGACACCTTTTAACCAGTCTCAAAGAAAGACTCATTAAGAATTATTTTGGTTTTGGTACCTCATTATGATTTAGAGTTACACCAAATAAATGTGAAAAATGTCTTTCTTAATGGAGACCTTGAGAAGGATGTTTATATGGACCAACCAGAGGATTTCGAAATTAAAGGAAAAGATCAAATAGTGTCTAAACTAAAGAAGTTAATATATGGGCTCAAACAAGCCTAACGCCAATGGTATATAAAGTTTAATGATACCATAACATCTTTTGGATTTAAGGAGATTACCGTTGATCGGTGTATATACCAAAATATCAGTGGGAGTAAGTTTATATTTTTAGTCTTGTATGTTGATGACATTTTACTTGTTGCTAATGATTTAGGCATATTACGTGAGATGAAAATTTTTCTCTCTATGAACTTTGAAATGAAAGATATTGGTGAGGCATCCTATGCGATAGGGATAGAAATATTTTGTGATAGATCACAAGGATTATTGGGACTGTCTCAAAAAGGCTATATCGAAAGAGTTCTAGAGAGATTTAACATGAACAATTGTTCAGCATGAATAGTTTCTATTCAAAAAGGAGACAAATTTAATCTCATGCAATGCCCAAAGATTGATGTAGAACGAAAGGAAATGGAATAGATTTCTTACTCTTCTATTGTTAGAAGTTTGATGTATGTTCAAACTTGCACAAGACCGGATATTATTTTTATGGTCGGAATGTTAGGGAGATATCAAAGTAAACCTGAAATTGATCACTGAAAAACTGCAAAGAAAGTCTTGAGGTACCTGAAAGGAACGAAGGATTACATGCTCATGTTTAGGAGATTCAATTACTTAGAAGTTATTGGATACTCGAATTCAGATTTTGCTGGATGTGTTGACACTAGAAAGTCCACCTTTGGTTACTTGTTCATACTAGCTAAAGGAGCAATATCGTGGAAGAGTGCTAAATAATCTGTCATTGCTACAGCCACAATGTAAGATGAATTTGTGGCATGCTATGGAGCCACAATTCATGTATTATGGTTGCGGAACTTCATTTCAGGACTTGGGATTGTCGACACCATTACCAAGCCACTGAAAAATTATTATGTTAATACTGCAGCAGTATTCTTCTCCAAGAACGATAAGTACTCCAAAGGTGTCAAACATATGGAATTAAAGTAATTTACTGTCAAGGAAGAAGTTCAGAAACAAAGAATGTTACTTGAGAATATTAGAACTGATCTTATGATTGTATATCTGTTAACAAAGGGCTTACAACCAAAGACATTTAAAGAACATGTTCAAAAAATGAATCTTGATTGTACTTATGATTGATATATTTAAAAAAAAATTACACTCTGAGATCAATTGTGTGTTTCTGATATACATTAATGAATCTCTTGTTTCTCATAATGGTGTACACCTTATTATTTTGAGTTATTACAAGATAAGTCTCTGTGAGACATTATTGTGGACCGTAATGTTATATGCTTTATACCTTATGAACCTAGTATGATAAGTTGCTAATGTAGTAGTATATGGAAGGAAGTATGTAGCAAAATTTATGTACAACCGCCATAACTCGCATTAGTAGTTTGTTATATTGTGGTACGTATGATGGACATTATAAAAGAGATTTATTTTATGCGCAACTAATGTTTATGAAATATTAATGTTATATGGTCATTGGGCTGTGGTAGAATGTAAGAATAATCTTACTTATGATCCAAGTTTACTTGTGACCTAAGTAATACCATAAATAATATTTAATGAAGAATAAATCCCGTCCGTACATTGGTTACTTGATGGACGTATCAAATTAAGTCTTAACCTCTATAAATGGTCCTCCCTCCACCCATTAGGGTTACCACATATTATCTACATTAATTCCATCGCTGACGGTTGTGGTAACATAAAGTTAGGGCAAGGAAGTAGAAATTAATTTACGACTAATGCTTCCGCTTTTCTCTGTGATGATATTTTTCGCATCAGGTATGTGCCCCTAACATTCTTTAGGTAAGATTATCATGTTAAACATCCTGATGTGTATTAAAGTATTTAAATCTTACACAGAGTTCGCGACTTTTGGTGTGGGTTTTGGTTTTCACCGGAACTATAAACTTGGTGGTTTTGGCAGAGCTTGGAGCTCGCATGGGGTTTGAGTCAGGTTGGAGATGGCGTTCTGGTTGGGTGGGGTCTAGTGGAGTTCGTGAAGTTTTGGCTTGGAGCCGGTCGGAAACGGAGAAAGGGAGGAAGAGTTGTGTGGTTTCGCCGGAATTGGCGAAGTGGCAACAATTTTTTGATGGCATCTCGTCGGAGAACAGTGGAAGGAAACAGAGGTGTGTGCTCAGGTGGTGAACTTGAGAAAGATCTGGTGGTTTTGTGAAAACAGTGACAATGGAAAAGGAAGAAAAAATGGGGTTGGGGTCTTTTTTGGTGGTGGACTAGTCACTGGAGATCCGGCGGAAATCCTAATGAAGACCCTTCTTATAAAATCTCAAAAAAAAAAAATCCTAACCCTAAAATATTTGATCCATCACGCCCTAACTTAGTGACCAAGTAATTATTTAAATAGAAAATTGAAAAATATCTTAGTACAATATAATTATCTTAAAATCGTGGGCCAAAACCACTAGTTAATAAAATATATGTGTATACAATTCTTTATCTATTTTTAATGTATTTCTAGACTGTGCTAAATAACACCAATATGAATATTAAAAAAAGTAACAAATAAAATGAATATTAACAAATGTAACTAATAAAATGAATGACATGTAAAAAATGCAATTTAACAGAAAATAATGATTTAGTTAACTAAGTATTCACAACACATTCAACTGACTGTGACAAAAAATAATATAATCAAAATTAATCGATAAACATCCTAATATTTTCCAAAAATAAGAATAATTATCAAAAAATTTCTTTAAAACTGCAAAACCTATATTTTGAACTATTTAACAAATAAAATACTTAAAAGTATTAATTTTGATAAATATCAGACCAAAATTTGATGTCAATGAGGCTCTTGTTGAAAAAAAATTAAAACTTTTTGAAGTTATTTTTTTAATTTTTTACCATCCCACGACCCCACCCCTACCCCCAAAAAGTGTAAACAATTTAATTTTTTTATCACTCCACCCCCTCCCAAGAAAATTAATTTGTTTTTAGAAAAAAAATCATTTTTTTTCCTTATCACACCCACTTCCCTACCCTGACCATCTTACCCTCTAAAAAATATATAATGCCATATTCTTATTTTTATTATTCTTCATTTTATGAAACAACCTCTTTTATCCATTTTATCATAAAACTACCACTTTTAAATGAATAATATAAGTTTTATTCATTCTTTTTCTCATTTTAAATTGATTGGATATCCAACCTATTTAAAATGGATTAATTTGAATAAGTAGCCATATAAATTATCCATTATGTCACCCGATGGATGTATGCCTATTTAGATAGTTATGACTTCTTATGACAAAGATAAAATGGACAATTCTCTTCATCACCAATTTAGATAGAGACTGATCACGAGGGTGAATAAGAGGTACATCACCTTTGTTTTTATTTATATTGCTACTTAGGTTGTGTTTGGTATTAATAAAAATATTTTCAATGGAAAATTATATTTGGAACATAAGTGTATTTTTTACTTCTTCTTTTTTTGTGTGTTTGATAAATTATTTTCGTGTGGGAGTTGAGGCCTTGAGGATATTTGATGGGTGGAAAGAAGACAATAAACTTGAAATGTCACTTATAAAACTCTTTTCTTTTAAAAAGAAATTTATTTTTCTTATTTTTAGGAAACTTGTTTTCTTAAAGAAAATATTTTTAAAAATATTTTGGCCAATCAAATATAAAATAAAAATTTGAAAACAACTTTGCCAACCACACCCCTTAGTGTAAACTTAGTATAAATTTATTTATTTATTAAAAGTAATTGGATGAATTTAAGGTATTTATTAAAAAATTCAAGGTGTTTAGCAATAAGTAAAAGTGCTTTTGAATAGCAATAGCAATAGTTTTTTTGTTGTTGGGAAAAAGTTAAAAATTTTGGTTCTTGAAAAAAAAAAGCCAAAAGCAATTTTTTTCTAAAACAAAACTATCCTTATCATAAAGACATATTTATCAATATATTCCTCATTAATTTATTGAATTTTTATCATAAAACATTATTTTCTTTTAGTATAAAAATAGAAGAATAGATCATTTCCTTTTCATTTTGAATACAAGTATCCATGCATCACCTATAAGATTATTATTTGTTTATCTTTTATTTATTTTTTTGTTAATAAAGAATAATGTCATTAATTACGAATATGCTTTATATATAATGTGAATTTATACGTAGAAAAAAAGGTTAGATTAACACTATATTTTTCATTAAATTTTAAATATTTGAAAATTTATAGGGAAAAAATGTTAAATTGTATTCTTCTCATGTCGTATAACCAAGAAAGTATTATATTTTGATCAAAGCTGACCTGATCTAAATTTTGAGAAACGAAACTGGGGTATTCATTGGAACCTTTACAATGCAATTTTCATTATCATATTTTTGTGTACAGTTAACATCCAAATAAAGGTCCTACGAATGACAATTGTGGAATAATTTTTAATTTATATTGTTTGATGTTTTGTACTCCCTCCGTCCAACAATAGTTGTTCATTATATTATTTTAGGACAATAATACTTGTCCACTTTATGAAATCAATAGATAATTTTATTGATTCCTAACTTACCTTATCATTAATTATAGTCATTTTCCTATTGTATTGTATTTATTATATTCAAAGGTGATATAAAAAAAATTACTCTTTTATTTATAGTTTAAGAAGTGTGCAAAGTCAATAGTCAACAACTATTATTGAATATAGGGAGTAGTATATTTAAATTATCATGTTAATCTTATACTAATATCTAATATTTCATTTAAATTATTTATGTGTTATATTGATTGAAAAATTTAATATATATCTTCGATTTTAATTTAATAAATATACAAACTTAACTAAAATCTTTCATCATAAATATTTAAAATAATTTTAATAGAACATATCCATTGCTTTATAATTTAATACTCAAAAATATATTTTTAAGAAGATTTGTCAAACACAATCACCTTATCTAAGATAAATACTTTTCAAATGGATTAACCAAACATAAACTATTTTCCTCTAGAGGTAGTAGTTTTTGAAAAGTATTTTTTCAAAAAATATTTTTCAAAATAAGTTATTTTTGACCGCTTGACCAAACAAACACTGAAGTTGATTTTTCTTTCTTTCGTAGAGAAATTCTTGTCACATGTCCAAAAAATTGTCCATACTATTACACATCAATTCATTGTCAATGTCACACCATAAATATTTTTATCTTTTAGGTGACCTGATTTTGTAAAACGATCCGTATTTTATAAGTTTAACTACATAATACATGCAATAAGAACACAAAGAAACCTAAAATCAGAAAGTTAACTTTCACATTAATTTCATGACCAAATAAAACCAAAATGTTTGTGTGTATTTTCCTAGCCTAGCTAGACAACATACAAGTGTTTGGATTATGGACATCCCTACTTGTATTTCAAAGACCACAAAAGTTAACTAAAACCTAAAACCACAACATTCAAAGACCATAAAAGTTGAAGGGAAAAAAATTCACCATAGGGGGTTGTAAACCAACACTGAAGCTGACTGAGAATTAGTTGAAATCTTGAACAGGCTTTTGGAATAACATCACAATAATAGCTTAAGCTGGGTAAGAGCTAAACGATAAACTAAATAAAGCACGAGATAGAAAAAGGTTAACCAACAATGCATGTACAACTTCGCGCTGTGAGAATGTTACAACATTCAACAAAATGAACATCAATAGAATATCAATTTTTGTTTTGATCCATCTATTTTGTAAGTAGAACATAACAATACCGGGATATAGAAAGAAATATGTGCTTAGAGACCTAACATGGACAAAACTTAAATTGTTGAATCTGATATGATACCCCCCACCATAGCCTGTTTTTTCTGTATTTGAACCTCACTGTTCAAAACTTGTATGCATCTTTCAAAGGTATGAACATTTCTGTTTTTTTTTTTTTGAAAATTTAAAGAAATTCATAATAAACCTGCTTCGAAGAGGTTTCTCCTTCTCAGGGTCTCGTCTACCAGTTTGAACGTCTTCTTTACAAGCTTCTGATCAAGGGCTGTGGTTCTATAGATCTTAAACACACGGTCCACACGATCTGGTGCAGTGCATTGGAAATATGACTCCTCAAATTTTTTCTTTACAAACCTAAAGAGTACATTATCAAAATACAGAAATAGACCATTTAGCACGTGAATAAACAAGAATGTCGAAGGAAAGACTATGAGCTCTGGCCACGTCCTCAAGATCCAAAATATTGGTTCATAATGATAAACCCAAAAAGCAGAAAATAGACCAATATAGTAGAATTAAAAACACACAGATAAATTAACTATGCTATCCCATCTAAAGTGCAAGTCAATCGTAATAGCTATAGACTGCTAGAAGTCCTACAGAGAAGTTACGTGAATTAATTGTGAGTAACTTGAGAAAATTAATTTTCTCCCTAGTTATGTGATGAAAAGCAAATCAGGAAAATTCTAGTATTTCTTGAAGAGCCCAAGAAATGCATCTGTGGGATCAATATGTTCTCATTTATAAAAGTACTGCACATGAAAAAAGCTTACTCATAAGCATGCTCAATCTCTTGTTTTCCTGTTGAAACTGACTGGTAATCTTTAAACCACTCACAAGTGTTGAGGGGAACCTACAACCACGGGATATTATTCTTAGATGAGAAAGAACTTTTCCACAGAGACACCGCTACTAGATAAAATGTACTTACTTTCAGAACCTTCTGCTCAAATATATCAAATTTGTTGAGAAACAGCATGAAGGAAGTTTTCTGCACAAAGAATAAAGTGTCAACTTCCTAACTGGTCTGATTTATTTGCTTTTTTAAAAAACCCCAAAAGAAGTGATGCAAATGTATATAACAAAAAAGATCCATGAGTACAAGCTGATACAAGTGGATATTGTATAATTCAAGATCCCGAACCAAGCATTGTCCTCTAGCAGACACAAAAAACTGACCTCAAAACATGGTTGCTTTAAGACCCACTCAAAGAGTTCCTTGGTCTCCATCATTCGGTTCTTTCTTTCATCCTCAAATAGAGTTTGATCATACCTGAAGTGAGAAATAGAACAATCATAAATATGCAGTTGCATCATTTCCTACTCACAAATTTCAAATCCTTTTGACCTAGATTAATTAATGATTTATTTCCTTTCTCATTCTGGAAAGCTACATGATCCACGTACTGCTACTTGTGATCAAGTCCAGATTTGGGTTGACTTAAAAGTAAATGATGTTAGAAATTTCAGAAAGTTAGGAACAGAAATCTTACTCACTAATAGCGGCACAAAATATAACTGCTGTTACACCTTCAAATAGATGAATCCACTTTCTTCTCTCATTTCTCTGACCTCCAACATCAAAAAGCCTATACACTTCTCCACTTTTTTTGTTCTCTCCAACTGGACTGAAGATATTTTGGTAGTTATAAAGCTATCCATCGTAAGTAGAAAGAATACAATGTACATTGTAAGAAAACAAAAATACAAAGTCATAAACAATTGCATCGTTCGAGGACCACAAGAACTGGATCATAATCAAGAAATGAAAGGACATATAAATGTACCTACTTTGACAGGCACAAGTAGGCACTTAGGCAACAGATGAGGGATAAACAGGAACTGCACATCAACTAGTTTAATAATATTTCAACAGTATGACTATGACTTTACACAGAGAAAAGCATATCACGTAGTTCATTGAATGCTACAAGAAGAAAGACGTGTATATAAGCCTGCTCTTCAAGGCAGATAGGGCCTGCCTAAAAAAGAGATGGTAGGATGGATTTCAACCAACATATGTCTTGTTCCGACAGAACAAAGAAAACTAAGTAGTGGTTCAGATAGCTCTTTCACTTTGCTTGCAAATCCAGTAAAACGTAGTAGTTTTTAGGCTCTAGATTAAACCAACACTTCTTTAAGAGATCAAAATGTAAAAAACCACTAAAAGTGAGGTTTTAGGAAATGGACAGTTCAAGGATGCGTGAAAATTCACCTGAACTGTATTTCAACGACACCTGTCGTTCGAATCCGGGCAAAAAGAACATCCTCCTACAAGATAACAAGAAAAATGAGTACTATATTAAGATCTCCAATAAAATAAATAAAACCAGCTGTAATGCATATATGGTATCAGTGTTAAAGACATCATTAAATAAACAAAGTTTTTTCTCTCTAACATCTTACAATTTTAAATGAGGTAGTCTATAGACAATTTAACATGAATGGAACAGACAAGATTCCTTCATCAAAGAATTTTGTTGTGCTTGGCTAGGAAAAGTATCTAACCAGCACTTAAAGGAGAGTATAAGAGTACAATAAATAGATAAAATAAAAGTAATCCATCTTTAGATAAGAAAATTTATACAATTCACCAGATGCAATCCAAGATACTATGCATGAAGAAAGAAATTATAGCAATTGAGAGTAACTGAACAGCAACTATAAGAACTTGATAGATGAACCACATTTTCCTTTACCAGAAATAGACAAGCAACACTTGCACTTCTTACACTTACACTTCCTATATAAAGAACGCTACTAATGTAATAGAAAATTATATACAGGCATATACGGTAAGCAAGGGCAAGCGTACTGTAATACCAAGTATCTTGGGTGTTAAACAGCATATTTAACTATAATTGTTATTTTTCTTCAAAAAGATGGTGCAGCAAAAAGGTTGTAAGTATTGATTAAAAATGTCTCTCAATGATTTTGTGAAGCATATAAGGGCTTTAAATAACCAACTTAAAACACAAAATCTGCATAATTTAAAATTCAAAAAACCTAATACTGTATCTCAACTAAACAAAACCTAATAGAAATTTAAAATTCAAATCATCCTAAACCTAAGCAACTTATTAGACTAAAATATACTGCCTTAACTAAAAGTAAATTTCAACAATAGCAAGCTGCAGTTTGAATTTTGAAATATTTACCAACACCAGGGTTGTCAAATGGGTGGGCTAAAATGAGATAAGAAAGACAATTGGTTTGGTCCAGCCTGTCAAAGTTATACATGTCAAGACTACCATTCTTTCCAGTTTACATCAACAGTTTGACATCCCTAAGACCAAAACTCAAACATAAAATACTTCCACTAATGCATCTGAGCCAAAACTGATATGTACAATTGTGAATTCAACATCATGTTGAGGATAGTTTTATGATAAGAGCTGGAGAACAGATGGTTATGATTTCTTTGCAAATTCAATATGAAAATAAGAATAGATTTTATTATAGCAATGAAAGCACAACTCTTAAACGGGGAATACCTCATTGATATTTCTTACCTTTGTTGGAATATAATGTATATCAGAAAATCTCTCCAAGTTTTCCATGAAATAATGGGCACAATCTGGAACCTGAAGCTCATTACCACGTAACAGAGTTTCCTACAAGAAAGAAAGAACTCAATCAGAGTAAAGAAAAGTTAATCTTTACTCGATAAAAGATTAAGGGTGTGTTCGTTACGGAGGGAGACATGTTTTCCAATTTTCCAATGTTCGATTGGTCAAAAAAATTCGAGAACATTTTCTGTAGGAAAACAAGTTCTTTAAAAATGAGGAAAATGACTTCCCTAGTGGAAGTAGGAAAAACAAGTTCCACAAGTGGCATTCCACATTAATTGTGTCTCCACCCTCCAACACACCTTCACTTCACACCCTTACCCCCATAGCCCCTATCCCCACCACCCCACACCCCTAGCCTACCTCCCATAGTATTTGTCTAGAATATACATAAATGCTTTTTTTTTATAAACTAGAAATAGTCATAAATGCTTTTAGGATAATATTTTTTGCTTACATATTGAACACAAGAAAACAAGTAAGAAACCCACTTATTTTCCTAGAAAATATTTTCTATTTTAAACATTTTCCTTCATTCTGAACACACCCCAAGGGTTCATATATTTCGGATCTTATACCTGATTCAATCATCTGTTTTATTAATTAGAATCTCTGATCAGCTATTGTATGAATAATCACATACTAAAGTGATTTGCTTCAATGAGATTAAAAATTAGAACTATGGAAAAGCAATCTAAAGAAAGAGGCTTTGGGACAAGTTAAAGTAAGACGGTCTACATGCATTGCCAGTTTAGCACACACAAGAAAAATGGAGGTAAAGTGATGGATTGTGGTGCTAAATATGAATAGTTCAGATATCTAAGCTCAGTCTTTCAGGAGAATGAATGCCACGATAGACAAAGATGTAGCATATAGAGTTAGAAGAGATGACTGATGTGGAGTATTATGAGATCGTTATGCGATGGGAAGATATCAAATATAGTGAAAAGCAAAGACGGGCAGCATGGGAGTGAATGATGGGCCTTTACAGCCCAAAAATATTCTCAAGATGAGTGTCTTAAAAATGTGACAGTTAAGATGAATTTGCAGTCACATAAGTTTAGACAAAATTAGGATAAGCACCTCTGACAAAAGGTGCAAGTAACATACATATTTTTATGACGGTGATAACCGACCAGCTCGCACACACCTCAACTATCCCACTAGGTACCTGTTATCTCCCACTAGCTCAAGTATCATCCACTAAGCCCTATAGGAAAAAGGTGCAAGCAACGTAGATACACAATAAAATGAGAGAAGGTTCAGATTATCAAGACATGTCCATCCAAATGCACCAGTCTGAAGGTACGACACTTTAGTGAATGAAGGTGCTAAAATGGAACAAGGGAATCCTAAAATCACACGGAGACAAGTTTCCTGAAAAGATCTGTGATATCTAGGAATAAATATGAACTTTGTTAAGACTATAACAAAATGGAAAATGATCCATATAGAAAATTCAACTAGTTAGGAATGCGGTTTAGTAGTTTCTGGCTCTTCACATTAGATTGATTAGGAATAAGAGTAAGATTTTAAAGTCTCTAGTTTTGCATAACTCCTGATTTTTCCTTAAAGACAAACCAACAAATGGCATTAGAAGGAGACGTGAAATTCTCCCAAGAGAGCAGAATATATACTGAACCATGCCGAGAAATCCCAACTACTTTGGGGTTGTTAAAATACTAGTTACGGATTGAGGCATTGTTGATTGATTGATTTCAATGAATTGATCATTTCAATTATCATTTATTTATATAAGTAAAAAAAAAAAAATTTGTGAAGTTTATACAAATCAACGAGCCCAAAGAAAGTACTTGAAACTGAAATAAATAATCAAAGTGCTTAACCCAAAGCAAAATTACTTGAATAGCAGGATCTTTCCAAAGAGCTTCAATATCCTGCACCAGATCCTTAGTCAGGCAAGGATAATCCAACCTGCCTCCAATTTCTGAAAGCTTCTCGCCGATCTCCTGGAGCCAAAGAAATACGTGTTTATGTTTATGCAGTTAAGTAAGACAAGCAATCTCATTCCTTCACTTTCATGGGTTTCCCTTGGCCAAATGACTTCAAGATGACAGCCCAAATATCTGGTAATTGCATAAGAACGAATAACACAAACCTTATTTTCAGCTGATAGAAGATACTTTGAGGCCTCTAATTCATTTTGAGCTAATTCCTTTGATCCATCATGTAATATCTGTTATGGAACCAAGCACCCACCATGTAAGAATGTCAGTATCCATGACACATGGTAATTGACACTCATTATCAATCATGTGTATGATATTTCTATATATGCATGTCTCTCTAACAAGCAGCACCTATTTTGCAAAAAATGAAATAACCAACACACCCTTTCAAGTATTCCGTACTTTTATTGTCTGATAAACATTGGCATGAATCACAGGGATGTAGTTCTTTAGCTCTGCTTCATCAAAGCCAGTTTGGAACAAGAGTTTTATCTGCATGGCAGAAATAATAGAGCACACTGGAGTTAAGAGAAACACATTTTGCAGAACATATGATAAAGTAAATAAAAATTTGCTCTCTAACAACTTAAACTTTAAGATGAAATGATACACTTAACACGTTATCATAGCAGGCAAAAGTCTTGGGTTCGAGCAGGGACGGAGCTAGGGGTGGAACCCCCTTTGCCGTATATACAGGTAAAATTTAATTTTTATGTGTATATATTCCATAATAAATCCATTTGACACAGCCAAGAAGTTTATCTCTGTGGTCAAGGGGGTTCAAATTTTTCCCAAGGTCATTAGTTAAAGTCTCGCTCACTGCAGTATTTTCCCCTATTTTACCTTTCGCATTCCCAACAACTTCCAGCTATACTTGTATCATTTAAAATATTGCTGTTGTTGAGTACTTTTCAAAAAAAGAAAATTGGTTGTTGAGTACTAAATATGTAATTATTATATTAGTAATTCAATCTTTACACATTTTTATAGAACCTTTACAATTTCAAAGATAATACATGATTGAAGGGGCACAAATCCGGTGAAAAAGAGAGTTTAAAATAAAGTAGAACACTACAAAATGAAAGGAAAAAAAGACAATTTTTAAAAAGGCCTTGACGGAGCAAAGGCAAAAGCAAGAAGAAATGTTAAATGGGGCATGACAAGATGTATTAAAATTTAGTGGGTTAAGGTAAGTCTTGCCCTTCGCCGCTTGCTGCGTTTATATTTTTGTAATTTTCGCATGTTTACTTCTTCATATTCTAAACCCCCTTGGTGAAAATCCTACCTCCGCCACTGGATTCGAGTCTCACCACTACCCATTATCAGAAAAAAAAGTTCACGCGATTGGCTCATCAAAAAGAATCAAGCGCGGCAGTTCAATCTATAATTTATCATTCACGGACATTGATAAGATCCATCCGGCACATGTGGTAACACGTTGAAGACATAATTAAGTAATAAAGATGTGTGGCAACTAAACCTTTTAGATAAGATGGTCACACACTTCAACACATTAACATATACATTTTGGGAGTAATGAAATCTTAATAGATATTTTATAAGATCTCTTGCCTGTTTAAAAATCGTAGACTTCCCCGAATCTCCGGCACCTTGAAACAACAGAAAAATCAGCATTCAGCAAGCACAATCAAACAGGACATTAACCAGCAAACACACAGCAGTAAGTTTAAAATATGGCAAAAGAATACTATAAGATAAGGAAGAATAAAGAATTCGACAAATAAGTCAATCCAGAGGTGGAAGTTCCTCTATGCTACAACAATATTCCAAAGAATTTTTTTTCACTATGCTTCCTCCACCAGCATCTTATGAAGCAGAAGCTTCGAGGAAAAGCAAAGTTCAAAACCAATTGCCTCCTCAAATATAACAAGTCTGAATGTAGAAATAGAATATGCCTATAGCCTGTAGGCATCATAAATCACTACATGGGTATGGTGGCCATAAAAGGGAAAGGCAAAGCAAAGACAAAGTAAGAAATAACTAGATCATATGATAATTGAAGACTATATTTTTTTCCTTATTTACCAAGTAGAAGAAGTTTCTGAATATGCTTGTCTGCCTTTGTTTCTTGTTCAATCCGTCTTTCTATCTCTGCAGTCTGAAGACACATGATCTAGTCAGGACACTGGGGGTTATGTAAGAAATATTTTTCGCTCTCCTAGCTTTATAGACAGCACTATGGACTATACCAAAATTCCAAATCTATTTCATATAACTCATACCTGAGTATTTTCCTCATCATCGGCTTGACTGTAGTGTTTGTTTCTGCTGCACAACGAGCCCATGTTTTCGAAAACCACCGACAGCATAGGCCTGCGTGATAGTCAAACTAGGGATCTCAAATCTGTTGTTACAGCTCCTTTATGATGTCCATGTATGCCTAATTTTCAAAGAGACAAAAAATTAACAGAATAAAAATAAGCCAATAAGGTACTTATGCACAAATGACTACACTGCAACTGCAGTTCAATTGCATCCACATAATAATCAAAGTACGTCTCCCTTGTCCCATGTTTGCATCTCAATCCAATAAAAGTTCAAGATACCCTTCTCCAACCCCCAGAGCTAACTAAGGCAATTATACACAAATGTATGAATGAAAATGCCACACGATCACTTGGGAACTAAGTTCAGGATTTCATTGTTGCAAGGAAACTCAGAAAGAGAAGAAACAAAAGGCAGTTGAATCCTCATTATTAATCAACTACGCCTCAATGGCAAATTAATTAGGGTCAGCTACACGAATCATCTATTTTCTTTCAAACCTTTTTTGAAAATGATTTTCTTGAGTCAAGCATCTATCGGAAACAACTTCTCTACCCTGCAAAAGTAGAAGTAAGGTTTGCGTACACCTACCCTTGTCAGACCCCACTTGCAGGAATATATATTTAGGGTATGTTGTTGTTGTTGAACTGGTTTGTGTGCGTTTCAACTGTCATCTATACCCCTTTCACTCTATTCAAACATATCTCATTCCAATAATTGTAAATAAACTTCACGAGATTATCACTATTAACCACAAAATTATACCATACTTTACAATTAATCACTTCCAAAATAACAAAGAAGTGACTAAAACCCCCTTTAATTCATCCAAGATGACACAGCCTCTTCACAAATTACCCACCACTCCAATAATAATAACAACAACATAAATAAAACTACAGTTAAGACAGTCAATTCAACACCGTACTCACTAGCATTCTTGATTCTGAAACACTCCAAACCTTTAAAAACTAACCCCAGAAAAAAGCATTTAAAAAGGCAACAACTTAACATTTATACATAAAGATATATGTGTAAAAGCTTAAAAACAGCTACCAACTTTCAATTTTCCTCTTCTTTAACATTCAATTCAATCATCTATTTATTACAACTAACATTTTTAGATTCTGAACCACAACAAGCCCTAAAACATTTGGAAATTAAGCATTTTTTTTCAAAAAAAAAAAACAGCAAGATTACATTTTTATATATAGAGAGAGATAATAAAGATGTGTATTTAAGTGAATGACTGTACTAACCAGAGGATCTGGAAGATGAAACACTGATCTGATGAAAAGAGAGATAAATAAAGAGAGAAAGTTGAAAGAAACAATGTTTTTATAGAGACAAAAGAAAGACAGACACAGAAAATAGTGTTACCTAACCATAGTGAGTCAAGGTTCAAACTTTTGACTAACCAAAAAACAAATACACATTTTTAACTTTTTATATCTTTTTCTTTTGTTTTTGCAACGTGCCAACATTAGTGCTTCTTTTCCTTATCTTCACTTCTTTTTTCAGTATTCGCACTAAAGCCCGGTTATTATAGATTCGTGTAATATAAAGCCCTATTTAGATGAAAGTACTTTTTATTAAAAAAAAAATTCATAACCAAGACTCGAACTATAAAAACATTTAATTAAGAGAGAAATAATTTCATCTTCTGCGCCACTTTTACTCAAATTGCATACAATAATTGTCTTAATTACTAGGGCTTGCTCAAATTGGGTTTTTTTTTCAAAAGAATATTTATAATAGTGTACATGTTTGAATGTACTTGGATAGAACTTTAAAAGTGAAAATTAAGTTGAAAAATATGTTATAAATTATTTTCCAAATTTGAAATATAATCTCAAAGTTAAATTTGAAATTTTTATAGTCAAAAATTAATTTTCAAATAAAAAATATGAAAAAATTTCTGGTCAAACTGATTCTTAGTATCTTCTTTTTTCCTTCTTTTTGTTCACTTTTATTCTAAAAAAAACAGAAGAAGAAGACTACTAGCACATAATATTTGCACATGGCTCATTAACAAATACTACATTTCATTTGTAGTAACATTTATTCACTTTAATTAATAATTCTTAAAGGCAATTATTTAGTTTAAATATAACTGCAAATGTTCAAAATTACTTTGAACTTTATGGAATGTTTATTCTTTTCTCGGGAAAAGGCATAAATTTCTCTTAAACTTGTGTCAAAAAGTCAATTACACACTCAAATTATTGTGACGATCTATTACACATCTAAGCTTGTTCAAAGTAATATTAATACCCATTAGAACGTGACATGGCAAAGAAAGTGTCTTCACCTTCCTTAAGGTGCATGAGAAGAAAAAATTATATGCTAAAATGACGAATTTCAACACATGGCACTATTTTATTGATCATTATATAATTATGTATTATAATTTTTAATATATTAATTATTTCAATTTTCTTTCTTTTTTTAATATTTTTATTGGTGGCCCCAATTTCTTTAAAGCTTTTACATTTTTCTTTATTTTGAGTTCTTCTTCTTCTTAAGGAATCACTGCATTTGTAGCCATTGATTGTTTGATGGAAGCATATCCAACACTCTACCCATAAAGAGGAACTCTTAAAAATAGAAAGGGGTGGAGAAGATGATGACTTTCATCAAAAAGTTAATAATTTTCAACTTAAAGTTTGTGATTTTTTCGTTCGAACTCGCCGGAGGATTCACCGGAGAAGATCACCGAAAAAGAATCATGAGAAAGATAATGATTTCTATTGAAAAATCTATAACATTTATGCATAAAATTCATGATTATATTGTCTAATTTTTTCAAAAGTTCACCAAAGAAAATGATTTCTCAATCTTTGTCTTCTCTATTCTCGCCGGAGAACTACCAACCACCACCACAATGTTATTTTTATGTCTCATATCATCAATAGCATATTTGATTAATCAATTACACATAAAAAAAATTCTAATGAAATGCTTGATTTGCATACATACTTATCAAGATTTTTAAAGAATTTTACAGATCTGAAATTTTTTATTTGTTCTATCGACCACAATGGTGTTGCCCATCGCCTATCACCGCCATCAACATCTCTATACTTCATAATCGACTTACTGACTCCTATTTTCTCTTCAAATTTTTATTTTCCCCTTCAATTTATGAGCAATGGAAAAGGAAGAATAAATAGATTTTAAAAAGAGATATGTATGGTGAGAGAGGGAAGATGCCCAAATTTTTATTTTTTTTGCAAAAGTTAAAGAAAATATCAAGGAAAAAGATTTTAAAATTTTAAAATAATATTATTTACGTGTGAAAACGAGTGTACAACACCTTTTTACACAAAACTGAGATTGTCTTCGGAAGGAGTATTAATATCACTTTGAACAAGATTAGGTGTGTAATAGGTCGCCACAATAGTTTGAGCGTGTAACTGACTTTTCAGCACAAGTTTAGGAGGAAATTTATGTATTTTTCCTATTTTTCTCCATTAATATTTGACGTCAGATTTATTTTTTGTTATTACAAAAGTCGGTTTGTTTTTATTAACAAATGACATAAGCTTTACAATGCATAGCTTCTTTTTTTTTAGATCTATTTTCTTAATACAAAAGTGAGTTTGTTTTTATTAACAAATGACATAAGCTTTTCGATGCATAGCTTTTCTTTACAAGAAAAAAAAATCAAATTAGCCTTTGAATTATGTAAAGTTATTTAAATTTGCTCCTGAACTTTGCTAAATAGTTTAAACTTGACCACCATACTCTAATAAATATCACTTAAATATATATACTTGAATAACGTTTGACTTTCATTTGAATGATTTGAAACTTGAGAATGGTTAATTTTAAGGGCCCGTTTGGCCATAGATTTCCCAAATAATATTTGGGGGAAAATTTGGCAAATAGTGTTTGTCCATACAGTTTGTCATTATTTGGCAAATATTTTTGGCAAATATCCCAAATTCCCAAATACTAGTTTTTTCTAGTATTTGGGCCAAATCTCATTATTTGGGATCTTTTGAAAATTGAAATTTTACCCCAAACTTTTATCTTTTACAAAAACATCCTCTATAGTAATTGTTTGTGTCGTATTATATAATTTTTCACGTGAACACCAAAGTAGTGATGAAATATTCA
>NW_006239088.1:265089-267937 GCF_000226075.1 Solanum tuberosum | reverse complement strand
ATGATATGGTTGTTGATGAAAATGATGAACAATAGGCTAATGGTAACAAAGTCATGTGCTTTGTCTACTTAACGATTTATGGAATGATGCTTGTTGCACTCACTCCAAACTACCACATTGCTCTAGTGTCATGAACAATATTTGTTATTGTTGCAACGAAGATTCAATTGACTTGTAATACAAACTTATGGTTAGTTTTGATAGTTTTTAAAACTTATGGGTATAAATCACATTTTTCTAAAAAAGTGAAATATATTTCCCAAATACTATGGCCAAACACATGGCGAAATTTCACCCAAATTTTCATCCAAATAATATTTGCCAAGAATATTTAGAAATCTATGGCCAAACGCTAGCTTAGTTTGGGTTATTGAGAATTAGCCGTTTGACGTTCATATGTTTAAAAGATGGTGGTGTTATCGTCGAATTAATGACACAAATTTTTAAAATTCTGACACAAATATTGAATTATTTTGCAAAGTACAATGATAAATTTTGCTATATTTTCTTGTAAAATGACCCGCATATTAAAAAGCCTTTGTCATTAGCCATTAAGATAAAATATAGCTCACTTTGATAACAATAAGTCAATAAAAATAAATTTGTATTATTAAAGCTGATCATTTTTCATTAATATAAAAACTAATGAGTCATTTGGTTGGAATAATTAATCTCAGTGCAATATTTTGGTTACGATAATGCAGCCTTCTGATTGATTGCATAAGAAATAATTAATCTTCGAATAGAGTTATGCAAAAAATTAAGTATTATTTTTAAGTGAACAAAAATGAAGAATAAAAGTACGTGTATTAGAAATGGGAAAATAGTATAACTTACCTAAATCCCATAGTGTAAAGATCTAAATTACATTCTATCCCTACTCTTTTTCAATTTACGAAAATTCCTTCAAAATCAGTGCTATCCAGATACATAGCAAATAAGTCAGATACATTAATTCCAATACAGTAAAACAAATTCAGTTACACTTTTAAAGGAAAGGGAATCAATTTTGAATGTGAGTTCCCTAAATCACACTAATCAATTTATTGTCAATCTTTCTCAAATGGTAACAACTTCAATTAATTCAAAATTCAATTTTTCTTCTCTCAATTCTCTTCCAAATCCTCATAGCTTCAAACAATTCAATCAGATGCAAATTCTTCCCGAACCAACAAATTCAAAATTCATTTTTTTCCTCTCTATTCATCATCTCATGTTCATCGATTAATCATTCAAATCAGATTCAAATTTGCCAAAAATTTGATAAGATACATGATGATTAGTTGTTGGAAAATAATTTCTTTTGTGAATCTCAAATACACCATTGCAGTAGATCGATGAGATGAGGAAAAACTTGAAAACCCGATATATAGTAAAGGATATCACAGGAAAATGTTGATTCTGCTGCTTGGCATACTCTTCATCTCACCTCGATCGTGGCACCACAGTAAGAGATGGTCAAAGAAGTTACTGACCACTTCAATTTGTATTTCAAAATACATTAAAAAACTAGTTAATGTATCCCAAAATTGTTCTTCTCATTCTTTCTAAAAAATTCTCAATTTTTTAATCAAAATTGTCGATAAATTGTATTGATACAACATGAACATGTCCATCTTGTTGAGACATTCCGAAATCTGAAAAAGTGAGGTGAGGTATGAATGATAAAAAAGTGATGAAATTGTTGTTGGTCAAAAAATTGATTTGTGAATCTCAAATCAACCATTGCAGTTGAATTAAAGATCGATGAGTTGAGGAAAAAATTGGAGATCTGATACATCGTTGAGGTGAAGAAACAAGAGTTTGGATTTTCAATGTATCCGTTATAAATTGATATAACAAACAGAAAGGCTGAAGAGATGCATACTTTGATGGATCATTCATACCTTTTATAATGTTGTTTAAATCGTTTCTGAATTTTATTTCTGAGATGGATAGATTTATCAATACATTACTATTTATGTATCTCGTTTAAATTGAGAAGTGTTGTATTTCTACTAGATACATTAAATAAGTAATTGATGTCCATAAGATGTAAGGTTTGAGATCGATACATTACTTTGTGGTAGTGGCTACGTATCAGATACAATTAGTATAAATTTGAGTTTACGTATCATGTCTAAAATATTGTATATTTGTTCATACAATAATAGAATGTTGTGTATCCGATACATTATATCATGTATCAGTTATATGGTTTAGTAGATGTAATATTTGTGTTCCATAAAAATGTGTATCTAACACACAATTTGTGCAGTTGTGTTTGATAAAAAATATTGTATTTGATATTAACACTGTTTAAAAGACAGAATATTGTGTACATGATTCATTATGTTGTGTATCGAATACATGATATAATATATGTATTAATGCGCTTCATGTTTATTGTATCATATATATAGCTGCAAGAACTTCATATTTTGCCTCGAACTAAACAAACTTTTGATAATAACATTTGTGTATCACTGTTTATGAATCTGATACATACTTGTGTGACACTTTAATGTATCATGTACTGTGTACTGTTACATATCCTTCTAAATTTGAATAAAAGAGAAGATACATAGCAACACCTAGATACATGATAAATGATACATTTGGAAGAAGTTTTATATCAAGTATCAAAACTAATTAAGTTTATGTATCAAAATTAATATTTGAACACGATACACTGTGTATGATAAAATTGTAATGTATCATAGTGTTGAAACAAAGTCATTATACACTAATTTAAGAAACAAAACTAACTAGATACAATAAAAATCTAGTTAATATATCTAATTAGTAATTTGAACATGATACATTGTACATAGTGAAATAGTAATGTATCATAATGTTGAAACGAAGA
>NW_006239088.1:264771-264908 GCF_000226075.1 Solanum tuberosum | reverse complement strand
AAAACAAAACTAAGAGAACAAAATAACTGAGCCCTCCGGAAGCAAGGAGGCTCACACTAACTCTGGGGTGCTCAATTGGATCAACGGCGTGCTGAATGCTGATCCTGGGTACCTGCGTCTGCATCATAAAACGATGC
>NW_006239088.1:257174-263115 GCF_000226075.1 Solanum tuberosum | reverse complement strand
TCTCCTTCTTCTCTTCTTCTTCTCTTTCTTCTCTTCTTCACTCTCAAGAACCCTAACTTTCACTCTCTTAAAATGGAACAAAATGATCCAAATATCATCCTAACACAACAATATATCCTCAAAAGAATTAGCTAGGGAAAAGACCAAAATGCCCTTAATGATTCCCGGACGGATTTTCTTGTCAACTGCCCAACTTTCAAAGGGCCATAACTCGCTCATACGAACTCGGAACTGAGAAAACTCGGCGGCGTTGGAAAGATCATTCCACAAGCTTCAAAACCATAACTGGAACTACTCCTAACTCATCCTGAGCTGGAAGTTATGACTGCTCAAAGTTGGCCAAAAACTCACCTTTTCCATACTTAGCCAAAATTTTCCAGATTTTCAAATCCTTTCCAAAAATGAAAATTTTCAAATTTCAAGCCTCTTCTTAGCTATTTCAAATTGACGGATGTTACAAGTAATGTATCATAATGTTGAAACAAAGACATTATACATTAATTTAAGAAATCAAAACAACCTGATACATTAAAAATCTGAATGCATATATATCAGAAAAAAGATGAACAAGAAAAAATCGGAAAAAAATCAACATTCTGATCTATTTCGACTTCTCTTTCTCAACAATCACTTTAGAAGACAAATGTACATCCACTTTTTTCTACATTTACGTTAGAAAACGAAGGTACATCCTTCTTCTCATTCTCCTTCTCAACATTCACTCTTGCAATTTTTTTTTACTATTAACATAGACGTCACTCATGAATTTCGATCCAAAGTCCTTACAAAAGCCATCAGTAGATAGACTTTTTTCGTCATTTTGAGCATTTTTTCCACAGTCTATTTAGAAGGCGAAGATGCATCCTTCTTCAATTAGTTGAGTAATACCAACACTAAAAGAATGATCCTAATCCATATGCATCAGGAAATAAAGAAGAAAAAAAATAAAATTGAAGAAGACGACTGTGGAGGAGACACAGTATATCAATTGAGTAATTTGAATTTGATTGACAGGAGAGAGAATCCTTTTGAGAATAAAATTGATATGAAAATTCTAACGGATAAGATTGTAGAGAATCCTTTTGAAAATCAAATTGATATGAAAATTGTAACTGATAAGATTGTAGAGCAAATTATGGAGAGAATAAAGGAGTGAAAAAAAGGAAGGAAATCATGTATTAAGGATGGGATACTTATGCATCCGGTTGACTTGAAAATTTGGGAAAAATAAGGGATTTTAGAAATATTTTGAAATGGTAGGGAATGATGGAAATTATGGAAAATAAATATGTGTATATAGGTAATTTATCCAAATTTAATCACCAAATATTGTAAAGGATAGGCTTCTTAGATATCGACTCCTAGTGTATCTAAACTATATATAAAGGTTATGTAAGTTGTGATGTCTAAGGAGACTAATTCTCCTCAATCCTTAACGCCTAGTTCCTGTAGGTTTCTCGTTGATTGATCTCTGTTGGGATTTATGCAGTTTTGATGATTGATAAAGAAAGACGAAACACGTCAGTCAATATGGTCCAAAGGTGCACTGTCACGAGCAGTTAAATTCGAGAAAGCTTTTAGAATGAACAAAGAGAAAAGTGCAGAAATAAAGGAATGGATAATGTTAATTTCATGAGAAAAGCCAAGGAAATAAACATCTGATGAATTGAAGAGAAAGAATCAATGATTTTGATTTGAAGAAGGAGTCTAAAGAGGCAAGGAGTTTTAATTGAAGAAGAAGTCTTACTTAAAGTAGAACTCTTCAAGTTACTGCTGAATTGAAGTGTTGGAGTTTGACTACAATACAAAAGATCAATGAATGTAATTTGAAGAAGGAGTCTAAAAGAAGCAAGGAGTTTGAATTGAATAATGAGTCTTACTTGAAGTAGAACTCTAAGTCAAGAGAGTTCAAGTCAATGAGGAGTTTGAAGTAAACAATAATTCTATGAAGACTTGTGCTTAAATAGAGGTGAAGTCGTCCAGAATACTTGTGCACTTACAAAGCAAAAGAGCAATTGAGAAATTGACTTCGCAAGTGCTACCTGCGAACTGAAGGAACACATCGAAGAACCTAATCCTTCTACATAGTTTATGTGTTAGGAGTTTTTCTTTGTGATTGAATCTTGATGTAATCTTAGTTCAGTGAGTTAAAAACTGAATTAGAAGTGTTGTCTTCAGGTTGTGATAACTCGAAGAGTTGGGAACACATACCTTAGGAAGTTTGTGTTGAAGGTTAGGAATTAGAGTTGGTTCCTAGGATTACAAGAGTTGTAATCTAAATCCATAACTTGAAGTTAAGGTAGGTTGCAAAGTTTGTAATTTATCTTTTGTGGAGGCTCAGTGATTTAGTGAAGTTGGAGTTAAATCATGTAAGGGTACATGTCGTGGTTTTTTACACCTTTTGAGTCGGGTGTTTTCTACGTAAAAATATTGTGTTTTTACTTATTGTCCTTACTGCTTTGTTGGAACACGTTAGGCAACCTATTTCACACTTAGGTGAAAAGTTAAAATCAATAAATTACTAGGTCGTGCAGACTAACAATTGGTATCAGAGCAGATTTTCTTGTCAAAAGTTTAACCACTTAAGAATAGATGGAGATGAATTCTGCACCTCCACTCGGATATTGTGAAGGACAAGATATCAACAAGCCTCCGTTATTCAATGGCCAGTACTACTCATGGTGGAAAGCAATGATGGACACTTTTATTCAGGCTGAAGATTATGAACTTTGGAATATAGTTATTGATGGACCAGAAACCCAACTAAGAAGGATGCTGAAAATAATGACGTACAAAAGGAAAAAAGTGAATACGAGGAGGCTGACTTCAAGATTCTTGAAATGAATGCCAAAGCTAAGTTTATTCTTATTTGTGGCCTTGGACCAGATGAGTATCGCCGAATATCTAGTTGCATAAATGCAAAACAAATTTGGGATACTCTCATGGACACACACGAAGAAATAGGATCAGAACATACTGATAATAGAAAGGTCGATGAGATCGCTTTCATGGCTATTGGAGATTCAGACGTGGAAGAAGAAGAAGCAAAATCAGAGGTAAGTATCCTTGACTTGAAAGAAAAAATGCATCTTTTTGTCTAAAAGAGAACTAATTAGCATGATACGTAGCTTATTTGATGATTTTGAAGAATTAACCTGTGAAAGAGATCAATTATTTAAAGATTTTGTAGATAAAAAATTTGAGTGCATGGATCTCAAAAACTGCAAAACTGTAATTGAAGAAGAAAATTGTTCTCTAAAGAAACAAGTTAATAAACTTGAGTCATCAAAGTTGAATTTGAAATCTGAAATTCTTAAGTTGTCCATTATTGAAAAAGGGAAGATAAATGATACTGTGAAGAAATTAGAACATGATTTAAAAGAATGCAAAATTAATTTTTTTCTGTGAAAAAGATAAGGTGAAAAAACTAAACCTAGAAATTTCCAGGTTAAAAATGGATCTTGAAAAGTCTAATAGATGGACGAATTCCTCCAGAATTGTTAAGAAATTGAGTGATAGGGTGCACAATGAGAAGGATGGTATAGAATTCCATAAAGAAAATACTATCTCTGAAGATTTGTGCTATATTTGTGGTAAAATTGGTCATACAACTACTGAGTGTCCAGTTGCTAATGATTTTAGAAAAAGAAATACTAAATTCACAAATGAAAACAGATTTATACTTGTTGGCAAAAACAGGTCCACTAACCAGTTGCCTAGATGGGCGAGAAGAAATCTGATTCACCCTTTTGATCATAAGAAAGAACCCAAGCTTGTCTGGGTTCATAAGACTAACCCTTAAGCTATTTTGCAGGTGAACCTGAAAGGAAGCAAGTGATTTAATTCATAGATATTGCTTGCTTAAGAGATATCAATGAAGTCAAACAAAAGTTCCTTTCGCTCACTTCTCAAAAAAGGGGAATGTGTCGTTTAAAAAAAAAAGGAAGAAAAAAGTGGAGCTAATGCATATGTAAGGGGGAAGCAAAAAAAATGAGGATTAAAGTGAAACTGATGAAAGTGCATTGGAACACGTTGTACCACATGTTTCATTTGTTGAACAGACGAAAGGCATATTGATAGGGGGAACAATGAATCTTGAAACTGATTTATCCACAAAAGTATGTGGTTGTTGGATCACGTTATTCTTTGTCAAACAACAATTTATGGATTGTGACACTAAGTAGGGAGCATTATGAAAAGAATAAGTTAGACTTGGGGATGATTAAGATTGCATGAACTCCCCTCAATGATTGGTTAGAATAATTGTTCTCCTTAATTTTATGAACTGAAATGTTATTCAATTCAGTCTTACACATTTATTTGTGTGTCCCAATTCCAGATCCTTGACTTGTTTTAACCTAATTTTGTATTAGATTGTGCAGAGAAACGGTGAAAACAAGCAACAATGATCACAAAATTGCTCTTATCAGGTATGTTATATATTGATGGAGGTTAATATTGTATAAAGTGAAAAAGTTGAGCACTCAAGTTTCATGTATTAATTGTTCTAATACATAATAAAATAATCGGCAAAGCTCAAGAGTCTTATTCTTCCAAATTGTTCTCTCTCACTTAGCCCTCTTGATTATTATTTTTCAAGTTTAAATCAGATATTCACCAAAGTATATCTTTTGATATTTGTGATGATGTCCTCTTCAAATTGTTCTTAACTTAGTACATATATAATTCTCATTTGAGGAGGGAAGTCTAGTTCCTCATTTTCAATTCATGAGGAAGATCCAACTCCAGAAACACATCTTTTTTTCTATTCCACCTTGAACTCCCATCTAGAAATCATAAGTGTCAAGAGAAAGCCATTATTAAAGAAGATCTTAGAGCTAGTATGAAAAAAAAAATGACATGATTTCCATAGTGATTTTTGAGGAACACTCAATTTCAATCTAGGCATGGACTTTTAAAATGAAAAAATAAAGAAAAAGAAAAAAGAGGTTATTTAATAGATGAACCATGTTGATCTACATGCCTCATGAGGAAAATTGATACTCCAAAGAAAAGGTTGAAGTAATATTTTCACTGATAAAATTGCTGAATTGAAGGCTACTTATGAAGCTTATGAGAAGAAAAAAAATGTCCTTTGGATAAGAATTTAAGCTCTACATGCTATTCTTCATGAAGAAAGGGATAAAAATGCTGAAATTATTCGTTGGTTGACACAATTATTGCCACTTTTCCATTCTTCTCTTCACTTTTCAATGTTAGTGTCTCTAGCTTTATTCTACTCGTGTCCAGTGTTTGTTTTTTGATTAGTGCTCAATAGTTTTTACTTCATTCGGTATGATTTCGATCTTATATAGTACATTATCAATGACTCTTGTTCTTGCTCTCTATGATACATTATTATGTTGCATGAAGTCGTTATCTAATTGTTTTGGTGATACCCAGTGGCCATGATTAGTTTAACTGATCAATCTAGCTCGTATATTATAGGATTTACATAACTTTTCAATGATGCCAAAAGGGGGAAGATAAGAGTTGTGCAGTGTTTATAACCCATTGACTAACTTGTTTCATGTTAGTATTTCATGCTTCAGTGTCTACAAATAAAATTGTTTGAATGCACAAAGAAAAGAGGTTTCTCATCATCAAAAATGGGGAATTTATTGGGATTTATGCAGTTTTGATGATTGATAAAGAAAGACGAAACACGTCAGTCAATATGGTCCAAAGGTGCACTGTCACGAGCAATTAAATTCGAGAAAGCTTTTAGAATGAACAAAGACAAGAGTGTATAAATAAAGGAATGGATAATGTTAATTTCGTGAGAAAACCCAAGGAAATAAACATCTGATGAATTGAAGAGAAAGAATCAATGAGTTTGATTTGAAGAAGGGGTTTAAAGAGGCAAGAAGTTTTAATTGAAGAAGGAGTCTTACTTAAAGTAGAACTCTTCAAGTTACTGCTGAATTGAAGTGTTGGAGTT
>NW_006239088.1:247683-257136 GCF_000226075.1 Solanum tuberosum | reverse complement strand
GTCTTACTTGAAGTAGAACTCTAAGTCAAGAGAGTTCAAGTCAATGAGGAGTTTGAAGTAAACAATAATTCTATGAAGACTTGTGCTTAAATAGAGGTGAAGTCGTCCAGAATACTTGTGCACTTACAAAGCAAAAAGAGCAATTGAGAAATTGACTTCTCAAGTGCTACCAGCGAACTGAAGGAACACATCGAAGAACCTAATCCTTCTACATAGTTTATGTGTTAGGAGTTTTTCTTTGTGATTGAATCTTGATGTAATCTTAGTTCAGTGAGTTATAAACTGAATTAGAAGTGTTGTCTTTAGGTTGTGATAACTCGAAGAGTTGGGAACACATACCTTAGGAGGTTTGTGTTGAAGGTTAGGAATTAGAGTTAGTTCCTAGAATTACAAAAGTTGTAATCTAAATCCATAACTTGAAGTTAAGGTAGGTTGCAAAGTTTGTAATCTATCTTTTGTGGAGGCTCAGTGATTTAGTGAAGTTGGAGTTAAATCATGTAGGGGTACAAGTCGTGGTTTTTTACACCTTTTGAGCCGGGTGTTTTCCACGTAAAAATATTGTGTTTTTACTTACTGTCCTTACTGCTTTGTTGGAACACGTTAGGTAACCTATTTCACATTTAGGCGAAAAGTTAAAATCAATAAATTACTAGGTCGTGCAGACTAACAGTCTCTATATATATTCATTATTGTTGTACGCATTATATAGATATGAACGAAGAACTCTTTCATGGTAACTGAGCCTTTTTTGATTTAACAACCATTGTTTTCTTTTTGTTAAAAAAAAAAGTCTCTGAGAAAAATCAGAAACGACCTATCCTACTTATCCTAATGGGAGAAAATAATGTGAACTCTTCTACCTTGGAAGCTTCGATTGTTTCAACGAATGCATCTTCCTTGACAGCTTCGGTTGTTTCAACGAATGCCATGGGAAATTATTTTCCTACGCCTAATCTTGCTCACCAGTTGCATGTAAAGCTTACGTCAACAAATTTTCTGTTTTGGAAGACACAATTTATTCCAATGATTTGTGGTTGTGGTCTTAGCCATTATATTGATGGGAGCAAACCATTACCAGCGTGTGTTTTGGATGGTGATCAACCAAATCCTTCATATAAGGTTTAGGTGCGTCAAGATCAACTCTTCTTGAGTTGGATAGTTGCTTCAGTTTCAGAAAGCATTCTCCCTCAATTGGTTGAGGCAGAAACAACTCGTACGGCTTGGGAAAAACTTGTGGCAGCCTATGCCACTGGGTCTAAACCACTTATTCGAGAACTTAAGGCGCAATTACACAACTTGCGTCGTGATAATGCTACTATTGAAAGTTACGTGCAAGGGGAAAAGCGATTGCTGATAAGTTAGCTGCCTTGCAACACCCAGTCACTCATGACGACTTAGTGGAGTTCTTTCTTGCTGGATTAGGCCCTGCCTATTGCCCCTTCACAAGGTCGCTTGAATCACGTCATGAGGATGTTGCCTTTGATGCACTTTATGGTATGTTGTTAAATGAAGAAAGACAATAAAAATATGAACAAGATAGTATTGTTATTGCCCTAACAACACAAATACACGCAAATTTCAATCTCTACACAGTGTGGACGCGGTAGGGGGCGTACTATTTGAGGTCGTGGATAATTTTCTGGCCATGGAAGTTCACAACAATCTCAAATTCGGCATTATGCCCCCATATCTCACTCGAAAACTTACTCAAGAAATCCACCAACTTTCTCTGATTTTTCTGGAATTGTATGCCATAATTGTGAAGGAAAGGGTCACATTGCACGTGTTTGCCCGTCACCTAGGACTACGAATGGAAATCGAGTATCTGGACGCCCCTCTTCAAATCTGGCAAGTACTTCTTCCCAAGAGGCACAAAATTGGTAGATGGATAGTAACACTACGCATCATCTAACATCTGATCTTGACAACTTTGCAATTCACTCAGAATATCATGGTCCCGAAGAAGTTACCCTAGGTAATGGTTCCAAATTGCCCATCTCGCATATTGGTAAAGGATCTCTATTTATTTCTGATAAGTCATATGTTCTTGATAGTCTTCTTCATGTTCCCACAACTATCCAAAATTTATTATCTATCAGTTCTTTTACTAATTCTAACCAAGTGTCCATTGAATTTTTTCCTAACTACTTTTTGATTAAGGACTTGGAAACGAGGGCAACTCTTCACAAAGGACCGAATGATGGAGGTTTATATTCCCTTCCGATATTGAAGTCAATTTCTTCACCAGCTTCATATGCATCTTCACTTGGTGTTTGGCATGCGCGTTTGGCTCATGCATCTTATCCTACCGTTCGTCGGGCTTTGCCATCTAATACTTTTATTTTGTCTAGTTGTGGGTCCTCTAGTTTGTGTCCAACCTGCGCTGTTAGCAAGAGTCATAAAATTCCATTTGTTTAGTCTAGTTTTCAAGCGACAGGCCTTTTAGATTTAATTTGTTCGGATGTTTGGGGTCCATCACCTATTGTTTCGAATGATGGATATAAATATTATGTCATTTTCTTTGATCATTATAGCAAATATACCTAGATCTATTTTCTTAAATTCAAGTCTGAAGTTCTTTCCATTTTTATTCAATTTTGAAAAATTGTGGAAAAATACTTTGGTCGTTCAATTAAGAGCTTTCAAGTAGATTGGGGAGGAGAGTATCAGGCATTAACCTAATATTTAAGAGACAATGGTATTACACAACGTTCATCTTGTCCTTATACCCCAGAACAAAATGGTTGTGTTAAACGTAAACAATTCAACGAATCGTGCCTTATTAACGCATGCAATTGTTCCTTCCAAATTTTGGACAAATGCTTTCGATATTGCTGTTTATATCATAAATAGATTACCCACTCTCCGTCTAAATAATCAGGCCCCCTTTCGCATCCTTTTTAATTGTGACCCTGATTACTCCTTTTGTGTGTGTTTGGTTGTCTTTGTTTTCCATGGCTTTGCCCTTATACGAAGGATAAATTATCTCCTCATTCTAAAAGGTGTGTGTTTCTGAGGTATAGAAAAATTCACAAAGGTTATAAGTGCTTTGATCGTACTAAATCTAAATTTTTTGTCTCCCGCCATGTTGTTTTTGACGAAACAATTTTTCCCTTTGCTACTCAGGATGATGCTATGGTGCCTACTACATCAACCAGTGACGCCCCTCTCACTGTCCAGATTCCTTCATCACTTCCACAACCAATTGTGCCTATTCCTTCCTCATTGAATTCGTCTGGTCCATCTCCTGCAACAATCAGTACCACTTTACTAGATAATTTATCCTTCACTTTAGCACCGCATTGCTCTACACAATGTCTTGTAGTAGCACCTCTGCCCCCTCTACAATCACATGTTATGCCTACAGATACGCCTTCTCTATCTTCGGATATATTGTCACATACATTGTCTACCGAAGGTGTAAGTGATGTGCATCATTCTACCAAATTGTCAGGCTCTTCGTCTAAGTCTCATCCAATGACTACTAGATCACAAATAGGTTCACTAAAACCAAAGCATCCCACTTCTTACTTAGCTATGTCAACTAATGTTATTGAGCATTCTTGTTACTCTCAAGCTACAAAGTATGCACATTGGCGTAGGGAGATGCAAGAGGAATACAATTCTCTCATACAAAATGGGACTTGGCAATTAGTCCCACCTTCTCAGTCTCAAAATATTATTGGGAGTAAATGGATTTTTCAAACAAAGGTCAAGCCTAATGGGTATGTTGATCGTTACAAGGCTCGACTTGTTGCTAAAGGGTATCATCAAAGACCAGGTGTGGATTATGTTGATACTTTTAGTATAGTAGTGAAACCTGCCACCATTCTCCTTCTTCTTTCCTTGGCAATCTTGAACAACTGGCATATTACTCAGTTGGATATCTCTAATGGTTTTCTTCACGGTACACTTGATGAAGTGGTGTACATGTCTCAACCTCCTGGATTTGTTGATCCAGATCGTCCTAAGCATGTTTGCTTGCTCAAGTGTTCTCTTTATGGTCTCAAATAAGCTTCGCGCATGTGGAATACATGTTTAACCGACGCCTTGATTTCTTATGGCTTTACGGGCTCAAAAATAGATTGTTCGTTATTTTATTTCTCCTCTAACGATGATAAAATATTTTGTTTGGTGTATGTCGATGACCTTCTTGTTTTGGGTTCTAGTTTGTCTCTTGTTGGCTCTGTTATTACTCGCCTGAAGTCACAGTTTGTTGTGCGAGACCTTGGTCGCCTCTCTTATTTTTTGGGAATTAAAGCATAATGTGTAGACACGTAATTTTTGACCGAACTTGATATTTTACACAAATTTTAGTGGTTAAATATTTCTTTTACGTTTAAATTAAATATTTTGGTTTTATCATATTTTAGTAAGTTTAGTGTTAAAAATATTTGAAAACCACAAAAATAGAGCCATGTTTTAAGTTAAGTTTTGTTTTCAATTTATTCAAAATAAGAAGAAAATGTTCAAAAAATATATGTTTTCTTTTAATGTATATTTAATAAATAAATTAGTGTTTCTTAATTAATTATTTAACTTTTCTTAAATTTACATTAATTTAAAATAATTAGTTAGTAATTATATTTATATATAATACCTACACTTACCCCACTACCCCACCTTAAACCCCACTTTCCTCCCTCATTTTCTACCATACAACCCATTACACACCCCCACACACACATACTACAAATTCCTATAAACATTCATACTTACAGGAAATAAAAAAAGAAGAAGGGGCAAACAACATACAGAGACAGAGAACACAACACGGAAAAAGAAAAAAAGAAGAAAAACGGACTACACTCAAGAAAACAAAAAGAAAAACTTTCCATTTTATTTCACTATCCTCTTAAAAATTCACCAACACATTCACATTCCTCTTCCTTTCTCATTATTATTTTCATATAAACACCATACATATACCACCACACACACCTACAAAAATTTGTGGGTATTCTAATCGAGCTTCAATTAAGATTTTGCGGTATTCAACTTTACCTTATCTTTCTATTTATTTATTTATGGAATTTGATGTAATTTTATGACAAGTTCTTTTTATATTTTGTTTCCTTCATGAATTTGATTAAAATGAAGAATGTGTTAAGTGTTATATCTCTTTAATGAATGAAAGTAACTTTATTCGTGGTTATTTTTATTTATCTATTTTTGTTCATTAGTTGTGATGTCTTAAAATGAATGGGTCATAATGTTGTTCTTTTCTTGATTTCGATGCTAATAATGATAAAGTATGAATTATTGGGTTCACAAAATTATTGTTGTTTTATTTATTAAATGAAGAATGAGATTTATTTTAGCAATTCGTCATTGTTTTGTTGGATTAATAAAAAAGTACAATATGAGTATGCCTAATTTCGCCATTAACTTCAAGATTAAAATATATATATATAATATGTGTATGCCTAATTTTAACATTAACTTTAAGGGTGAATACAAATAAAAGAATATAAGATAATCCAAAATTTATATTGTATCCTAGAAGTTTAGATTTGTTTTATTTTATTTGATTTTATTTAATATTTTCTTATAACATTAGATGGGTTTTAGGCATGTAAACAAAAAATAATATTTGTTTCAATTAAGAATGTGGTTACACATCTTTTTTGAGACATTAAAAAAAAACTCAAGGATGCGATGACGCACCTTGTCCAAAAATATAATAACTTTCATTAATTTAAAATAAGATCACTTATAGATAAAATTAGGTGATGCACTCGAGAGAAGAAAACAATTATGCTCATAAGTTATTTATATGTCAAAAGTCGAGAATGCAGTTATGCATCCGATTTGAGACCAAATAAAAAGTTCAACAATAAAAAATAGCAAACAAGTCATGGCCTGAAAATAATAATATCCACAAATGATTTAAAGTAGGTAGAAGTCAATAAAAACGACCGTGGTAGAACCACGGGACTCGATGGATACCTAATACCTTCCCCTCGGTCAACAGAATTCCTTACCCGAATTTCTAGTTCGCAGACCATATAAAGAGTCATTTCCTTTTGATTAGGGATTAAACAAAAGGTGACTTGGAACACCATAACTCAATTTCAAGTGGCGACTCTGAAAAAAATTAAAATAATCCCTATTCAATACTGTCACTTAAATTGGAAAAACCCTTCCGCTGCTGTGCGCAAAAAGGGGTGTGACATCATGGACACCTACTGCCTTGCATCTATTGCAACTTCTATATGCAGCTGATTTGTTGCAGAAAGCACAAATGAATAGTTGCAATCATATTTCAACACTTGCTGCATCTTCCTCTAAAACTCTCAAGTTTTGAAGGATCTCATTTCCATGATGAAACCTTGTATCGCAGCACCGTAGAAGCCCCACAATATTTAACATTAACTCGTCCTGATTTCACATTTGCGGTAAATAAGGTTTCACAATTCATGCATAGTTCGAAAGAGACCCACTAGGCTGCTGTAAAACGCATCTTGCGATATATCCAGTCCATATCCTCCTATGATTTATTCTTTGCTCGCCAAAATACCAAATTTCTACATGGTTACAGTGATGCAGATTGGGGTGGTTTGTTGGATGATCGTAAGTCCACTACTGGTTTTGCTGTTTATCATGGTTCTCATTTAATCTCTTGGGCTTCCAAAAAGCAGCGAGCAGTTGCACGTTCTAGTACAGAGACAGAGTATCGTGCACTGGCCACTGCTGCGTCAGAGCTAACTTGGCTGGAATTTTTACTTTGTGAAATTAAGTGCTTTGACACTACAACTCCTATACTTTGGTGTGATAACCTAAGTGCAACATATTTAACAGCTAATCATATCTTCCATTCCCGCACCAAGCATATGAAGATAGACTTTCATTTGTCCGTGAAAGGGTGAAGATAAATCTTTGGTTGTTCGTTATCTTAGCACTCATGACCAGGTTGTAGATGTTCTTACAAAAGCTCTTCCGAAAATATGATTTCAGTATTTTAGAGACAAGTTGACAGTGTATGCTTCCCCGTTCAACTTGCAGGGGAGTGTAAAGGATAGGCTTCTTAGACATCACAACTTACATAACCTTTATATAGTTTAGATGTACTAGGAGTCGATATCTAAGAAGCCTATCCTTTACAAATATAAGACTACACTTTAAAGTAATTACTATATATAATTCTTTTATCGGAGAAGGGTCTAAAATGCCCCTCAAGTATTTGAATTGGTACAAAACTATCCTCCATCCACCTATCGGTTCTAAAATACCCTTGACGTCCACCTTTCGGCTCAAAAATACCCTCGATGTTAATTGTAGCGACCCTAAAAATAGATAGGTGAAACTAGAGCCTAACGTATGAATTTTTAAAGTTTAAGCATAATTGGAAGTAGTCACTTTTGAAAAAAAAAAGTTCAAAATCTGGAAATTCGGCCAAGTGTGGAAATCAGTGAGTTTTTGGCCAACTTTGAGCAGTCATAACTCCTAGCTCAGGATTATCCAAGAGTAGTTACAGTTATGTTTGGAAAGCCCTTGGAACGATCTTTCCAACGCCACCGAGTTTGCTCGATTTCGAGTTCGTATGAGTGAGTTATGCCCTTTGAAAGTTGGGCAGTTGGCAAGGAGTCCGTCCAGAAATTTAAGGGCATTTTGGTCTTTTCACAAATCTTTTCTTTTGAGGTTATATTATTGTGTTAGGCTGATTGTGGATCATTTTGTTCCATTTTAAAAGAGTTAGGGTTAGAGTTCTTGAGAGAAGAAGAGAGGAAGAAGAAGAAGAAGAAGTTGGAGCTAGAGTTGAAGATTTTGAGTTCTTTCTTCTTCAATTTTCGTGGGCTTTCAACTTAGAGGTATGGGGATTCTTTATCCTTGATTATTCTTCCTTTCAAGGAGCTCAATTCAAATGATTCAAAGTTCTTCCAAAAACACAAAAATCCTAATTTCGATTCTAAGCATGGGTTCTTGCATTAAATGATTTTTTTTGATGATATACGTTATTAATGGTGTCTATTGATGGTTTTAAGAAAGAAATTTCCATGAACCCATGTCTTGGCAAGTTTCCTAAAGTTGGCTTATGAAGTGGGTTTATTATTTATGATTGAATGATGATGGAAGTATGCTTGGTTTGAGTTGAATAGTTGACTTATATTATTATCTATGCTTATCTATTGTGAATTGTTGGAGAGTTGAGGAATGGTGATTGTGGCTTGGGAAAAAGGGTAAGTGGACCTAACTTCATTGTTAAGGTAGAATTGATATAGAATTGTGATAGATTGATGTGTGATCCACTTATGGTGGAGGTGTTTACTTATTGAATGTATTGTGTTTATGGCCTTGGAGGCATTATATGAGGAATTGAAGTGTTGACATGATATCATATATGTGAATGGGATGTGAAGGACTTGAATGAGAATCAAATGAAGTAAAGGCAATCATGTTGTGAATATAAAGGTGTTCATGTGATCTCAAGGTGATCTTGTTTAAAGTGTTATTGTATTGTGATTGAAAGTGTGTCCTCTATTATTGTTCATATGTGATGATGATGGAATGTGAAGGATCTTTATAATGTGATGTGTGTCTTGACTTGGTAGACTTAGGTGCCTCTTCTTGATACATTAGAAGCTTTGTTGAATATGAATCGATAGGATATGGCAGTCTTTTCGGATGTAAGTGACGAAACCTGTTTTTGAGCTGGATAGTGTCTGGTAGTTTAGGCATATCTCTTGCTCTAGAACTTAGTTTGCAGTGAATAAATATGATTTGGAAAGCTAACTCGTATACCTACAACTTTTATGTTTATGTAAAATTCTAATTTAACTGTTATGGATACGAAATATGGGACGCAACATAGGGCAAGTTCTGCCCAGATTCCGAGAATTGAAATCCTGCATGACCAGCGGCTAGTGTCTTGACTATATCTTTTTGTACAAAATATATTTTGCGGTGATCCTTGTTTGTTTGCAACCCTAAGAGATGTATCTACATCTTTCATGAAGGTTATAAAGTCTAGTTCTGCCATTTTCCTTTTCAAATCTAAGATGCAACATGAGGTACTAGGCTGGCCAGATTCCCTGTTTTGGGAGCATAGTTGTATTTGTACATGCTAGGCTTACTTATGATGATGATCCTATTTTACGTCAACATTACTGAGCTAATAGAAGTTAAATAAGTTATGTAATTGTATTTCTAAGGTTGATATACTCGTGAACAAGTTGAGGTATGTGGGTTTGATTGTGGAAACCTTCCTTTCCACAAGTCCAACCATGTATCCTCTATTTCTACTTCAAGTTTATGGGTCCTTATGATTATTTATGAACACTTGAATTATGGAATTACTACTACACATCCTATTATGGTCTATTTTGCATATTATCATGAAATGGAATTATTATGTAATGTTTATGGTTTTCATGCTTCCATGATCAAATTATGAAGGTTGATATATATGTATGTTGTTGGTGGGCTGATTTATATGGATTTTGGAATTGGTTG
>NW_006239088.1:221141-246898 GCF_000226075.1 Solanum tuberosum | reverse complement strand
TATTTTTCTATAAAATCACTTATGATTCATATTTTGACCCGACACGCTTGAAAATAATATTGAAAAAATAATTTCATGATATCTTCCTGTTGGCTATTTTAAATTAACCCCTATATATTATAACGTAACCCAACTCATAAATGGGGATCCAACTAAAATCCATACTTACCTCGACTGATTGTCCATCTAAAAATATTATTATTTTCATTAATATAAAATTTTCTCTCAATTATCCAAATGTCTTGTTCATTTTCTCTTTTATCCCTTTTTAACCTCTTATTCTTAATTAGGATATCCGAGACTCAAACTTGAAATGAACTCACATATTTATATTTTTTTAATTAGTATTATTGTCATGATGGAATGAGGGTGGGGAATGGGGATAAAAGAAATGATAATTTTTATTCTTTTATTTTTAATTTTGGGTACACAAAAAAAATGTAATATTTGTACATATTTGCTTGATTAAGTCATCTTTTGTTGAACTAATTATTTCTATATGAATGCATCGTTATTTTCCTTCTCTTTTTCTCTCTTGTTTGTCATAAATTAAAAATAAAATAAAATTGTGGACAAGATCCAAATAGAAAAAAAATATATGGAAGAGATAGGAAGAAAAGGGACGGGGAGGGAGTAGTTTAGAGAGTAGATGCCTAACCTTTTTATAATTTTAAATTTACTATGAAATTCAAAATCAAGTCTATCATGTGAGCTTATATATTAAGTAATTTTAAATTATTTTAATGGAAAAGGGCCTAAAATGCCCTTAAACTATGAGATTCAGTACAATATTACCCTCCAATCCTCCATCCACCTGATGAGTGTGATCCGTTATATATATGGGTATTTTTGAGCCGAAAGGTGAACGTTAGGGGTATTTTAGGGCCGATAGGTGGATGGAGGGTAATTTTGTATCAATTCAAATACTTGAGGGACATTTTAGGCCCTTCTCGGTTCCTTTATTATTATTACGCATAAATATTCTCTTAATTATAGTATCTGAATAACTAATGCGTAAACCAAATTAGTTTCTCACTATGAATAAATATTTTTTTCTAAATTCTTTTTTGATAAGTTCTTATGTTACATGTGACACCTCTTGATCAACAATTTATCAATTTTCAATGTTGTACTTTTGTTCATTTTTCTCTCCTACAAAAACCTTCAACTATAATAGGTTAATGAGAATTAATTCTTTAAATATTTTGAAATACAATTTACGTGATGTTTTTTGATAAAATATATTACTTTACTAATCATCACCCTCATAATTTAAATATTTTAAAACTTCAAATAAGGTAAGAAAAATAGGGTAAAATCGTAACAAATCTCCCTTTTTGACTGGATTTTCTTGACAAAATTTGTTGGATTCGAAACTTATTACGACACCATGCGGAAGTTTATAATTACAAATCAAAATACTGATAAATTAGATGATAAATAAAAAAATAAATACTAAAATCATATTATTGATATGGTTTGGTGAAGTGACCTAAATATTGAAAACTAATTAAAAAAACATAAACTCTATTGAGAGAATAATCTCCCCATAAACTAAACTAACTTAAACGTTTATATTGTGGATGATATTGTGTTCTTGATATGAGAAGAGGGGTCTTCAATTTATAGAGTTTCAAATTTTTCTTCTAAGGAAAGAATAACCAAATATGAAAGAAAATTATATTTTCCTTTTAGAAAAAGTAAAAACAATCATGGTAATGTTTTAACTTTCTTTCAAGGTAAAATTAAAACTTAAATATGGTAAGAAAGAAAATCAGGACAAAATCCTAACAGCGGTGCGGGTGCGGGGCAAGCCCGCATACACCCGCAAAGACTTTTTCCCGCCCCACTTCGTCCCGCATATATAGAGCTATCAAAAATGGCTGGCCCAGCCCCACTCTGACCAAGCCTCGCGGGCCAAGGAATTTGAAGGGCTAGGGCGGGCCGACCCTTCATTTGGAAGGGACTGAAATTGCTCAACCCAAACCAACCCTAAAAGGGCCGAGGTTAGGGTGGGCTAGCCCATGTTTTTTTTGTTTTTTTCTTTTCAAACTTATAATTCTATAACATCAAGAAAATGAGAAGATTTTCAAATCAAATATGGCAAACAATGGTGTTGTTTCAATAATACTAGCAAAATATTTGGTGTAATTAGCATGTATCTCACATATCAGATATGCGAGCGAGATAAGAGAGTGACAAGCAAGATGGGAGGGAGGCGAGGGCGCGGGATTTGTCTATGTATCCTAGATACATGCGAATCTTCTTGGAAATAGTGTATCTAAAACAAATTAACCTAATTTTGAGTCCATATATTCCGATATACATGTATCTGGACGTACCAAATCTGATAAGATTCATAATATTACAACATATCGTGTATTTAAGTAATTAGATTATATATTATTGTAAGTTACCCTTAAATAAAAAGTTTTGGCCCATGGACCGACCCCAGCCCGGCCCCGATCAAGCCTCAAGGGACAAGAGCTTATATGGGTCAGGATTATAAGCCCTAGTTTTAAATGGATTTGAATTTTATTATCCCAACCGTACCCCAATAACGGATTGGGTTGGGCCGGCCCCACTACGCATATCACACTTTATTGTTTTTACCCCCGCCCCACTCCACCCCGCTTAAACCCGCAACATTCTTTTGCTTCTAACATTTTATGTGGTGACAACCATTTTTATTTTTCATTCATATGTAAAAGGTGAATTGTGTCAATTTTAATAAAATAACAATCTAATTTCATTAACGAGTATGTAAAATCTTTCACTAGCTACTGCTAAGTGTAACAATACATTCAAAGAACAATATTTTTATAATCAGAACTATAATTGGGATCAAATAATGAGAAAAACTACATACCCACTTAATGAAAAGAGACAATCAAGAATTTGAAGGATTACCTAAAACGGTAATGTAAAATTGGAGTTAAAAATAGAAGAAATTTATCAAGAATGGCTAGGAATCAAGTGTGTTGTTGCTATTTGATATTCTTGGTCAGCAATTAGTGACTGATAGAGTATTAAAATTCCAACTTTCAGCTCTTGAGTATTGATAAATTTTAGCTGGGAAGATTTCAGTTTCAAGAAATGGACGACAAAAATAAAAAAAATCCAACTCGCGTACCCGCCACGCAAAAGTTCTAACCCGCACTGCACTATAATCCGTCCCGTCTCATTGCCATCCCTACGTATGTCACTCTATTCTCTCTCGAATCCCATAAACGAAAAATGTAAATTTGTGTAACCCTAATATGGCTATGGCCTGTGGCCAACCATCTCCATTCTCTAGCCACATATATACTCTTCATTTCCTCAACATCTCAATTTATTTTTCTAAATTCTTCAGCCATTTTAAAATCTCCCACGGGCCTAGTAAAACAATCAAAATTCATAGATAATTATGCAACACTCATAAAACCATCAAAGATAAATAGTCCACTGCAAACTAAGCAATTGAATGTGGATTCTATTTCAATTAAAATAAATTTACATACATTGATAAATTGTCAATCGCAAAGTGGACAGAAAATAAAGTATGCAAAATGAAATTACTATGAGAACCTTCAATAAGCTACTATTGGTAAGATTTGAAGATCTTAGAATTCAAATACTAAAGCAATGTTATATCAAATATGATTGCAAAATAGATTTTCTCATAAATAGACATACTTTAATATGTTTTTGCTTAATTGAGAACTTTGTTAATATGACGGCAAAAAGTCCTTACTATATTGTAGAAAATGATGGATTAACATATTAAATGAGATTATTGATTTATGTTATAAAATTTAAAATGGAGGAAAGAATCACTCATGCCATGATCACTCTATTTGGACTTAGGCCATTATTAATAAGACTCAACAAACAAAATAATCCCTTTTCAGTAGTGTCACTTCAATTGGAAAAACCCTCCAAAAAGGGGTTCAATTTCCATCTTAGATTGTGAACAAAAACTTTATATATATTAGAACTGGTGATTTAATCTTTTGTGTATAAGCTAAAACTCTATACACTAAATTATCCACTATATAAGTAAACAAACATGATGTAATAAATATATGATCTATTAATTTTTTTATTAAAACTGAATAAACAATTATTCTATAATAAATACAATATATAAATACATGATTAATGATGTAAATTCCATGATTAATAGTATGTATCCCAACTATCTCCCACTTAGACTTTTAACCATCACAATTATTATAACATAATATATTTAAATGCATGGTTAATAATATTACAATTATTATAACGTAATATATGTGAATGCATGGTTGCGAGATAGAAAAGTTATTTTCCATAAAAATGTTAAATAAAGTGCAAAATGGCGGTGAATCATCTTATTTACAAAATCTTTCAAAGCTGCAATTGTCTTATAAAATTTTAACAATCCATAAATCTTTTCAAATTAGTACTTGAGTTTGTAGACAAGGAAATACAAAAATTAGTAATAAGCAGTCTAATTAATTAATTAATCATCTGAACCACACAAGAAGTCGTTAACTATTTTGTTGAACTTGGCCCCATGCTCGAGTTGGGGCACATGAGAGGCATTTTTAATGACTTCCAATCTAGCCTTTTCCCCAAGAAGCCTGCATTGTATATAGATGAATCAAAGATTGCCAAAAAAAATTTTCAAGTAAAATACATATCTAAACATAACTTGAAGTTTCAAAAGTTATTTTCTGACACAACTTCAGAAACTTATTTTATATATCGATAGATAGATAACAATAGATTGTAGATTATTTTATATTAATGCATTTACTATAGCCATAGTGCATCGATCGATCAATGTGAAGATAAAATAAATACGAGTTGGTAGAGAGATACAATAACAAAAATAATTTTGAGCGATAATAAATAAGCATTTTAATAAAGAGTGTTAACCTTTATCAGCATTATTTAATTGCCATTAGATTCAAGGTTGCTAGAGGTTTTAGAGATATTTAAAAGAATGATAATTGCCACTAAAAATTTATATTTAGCGGCAGTTAAATTATTTCTATTAATTAATTGCCGCTAAAGATCATTGAGTGAGAGAATACATACTCTTTGAGTTCAGTTGCCTTTTCAAGTAGAAATATCTGATCATTCTCCCCCCACACAATTAATACTTCCTACATACACACACCAATAAAGATACATATTAATGCTACAAATAATTATGTTACCAACCAAAAAAATAAATACTAATTAATCACTTGACATTTTATTTTCAAATAAAATAAAATGTACCTGTTGAAGTGGAGTTATATTATCTACTGTGTCATCTCTTCCAATGCTTAACCCATTTAACAGTTCCAACTTTTCCTTCCTGTTTTCAAGATACAATTTCTGCATGACAACTTTTAGTTTCAATTATGCAAATTTTATGTTTTACATTTTTCTAGACATAGGGAGATAATATATTTCATGCAAATCTATCTATAAATGGAACCACAAAATGTATAATACATAAATATTCAATTATTTATTATTTTTGAAATAGGATGACCATGTTGTTGAACAAATTAAGTTAATTACTCCACTTGTAAAAGTGGTCCACAAAAGCTCGTTATATATAATGAAAAAAAAAAAAAACTATACCTACCAAACTAGAAATTTTCTTGACAGATGCAACTTCCCATGCTTTAGTATAGTAGTAACTAGAATAAAGAGAAAACTACAATTCAATATGTTTGGGTCATCCATTTTATAACATATGTACATAGTGTAAATAGTGTGTATATATTTTATACTAACATATATATATATATATATATATATATATATATAATATACATACATATACAAATCTATACACATTATATATAACTGAGTATAAGGTAATATATACTTCGATCATATTTAATAAATTAGATGGTCGAATGTTATATATTGATAACTATCAAAAATAAAATCAAACTTGATAGAGATCATTCCTTACGGTTCTTGTTATCCATCAACAGAAAATTATTCCCACTAGATTATTGATTCATCCATAAATCGACAACACAACATTTATTATTATTTTACTAAAATATCTTTTATATGAAAAATTAGTGAAAATATATAGTTGATACATACACCACTAAGGTCTTATTTACATGCATTTAATAGAGGCTTGAATCTTAATCATTCAAAACCAATCCATCAAATTCATTTTTTTTCAATAAAGGACAAGTATAAAATAGAACCTAAAACTAAATTAATTACACAAAAATGCCCCTTTACATTCTAATTCCCAAAACGCCTAGTCGGCAGAAATTATTTAAACAACATCATATAGCGACCTCAACTATAGCGACATCATATAATGACCCCAGATGGCTGAAATTATTTTCTCTATTTTGTGATGGTTTCAGAATTTAGAGCATTCCTATAGAGACCCTAACTCATTTATGACTTTTTGGAACTGACAGTTCGGTCACTAGGTCGTTCATTTGATTTTTATGCAAGTTTTTATATTTTGAAGCTTGAACGGTTGACTTCGGTCAAAACATCAGACCAAACTACATAAGAATGCAATTCTGATGGTTCATTTAGCTCCATAGCATTGAGTTTTGTCTAGAAGGACCCTTGGTTTGGGTCCCAAGGCTTCTGAAATCTATTCGAGCTACTTTGTGGATTTTGGCTAAAATAGAGCCTTGAGTGTGGGACCCAGTTTTTTACTAGACGACCTTTGTTGGATGGTTTACATCTCTGTTGAGTCTGAAATACCAAATTTGGTGGGTATTATAGTTTGTTTGTGCGTGCAGGTTTCCGAGCCAATCCCGAGCACCAGAGTGGAGTCCGTTAGGACTTTGCTAAATTTGTTGGTATGTGTGTTGCCTTATGTCGTAGGCCCTTCTTTCTAAAAAGTGGAGTGTAGCAGTCCAAGCAATCCTGGCACCACTTAAGCACTAGTTGCTTTAGTAGCTAGGAAACCTCTTTAGTGACACTTTCCAGCAAGGTCCTAGCCGCTTTAGAAACCAGGGATAGAGACTCCCACCTACTAGGGTTTAGCCGCTTTAGCTGCCCTGGCACCGATTTAGCATTGGTTAATTTAGCGGTCAGGGAGCCATTTTAGCAAAGCCCACCAGCAAGGGCCTCGCCGCTTTAGCAGCCAAGGCACCATTTTAGTGGGGCCAATTAAGCAGCTTAGTGACCGATTTAGCGGTTATTGCTTGTGGTTTTATCCTTTTTAGCCCTCATTTTCTCTAAGTTTTAATTTAATTGTAGGACTTTAGAGGGCTCATTTGTGTGGGAAATATGTGTTTATTGTTGGGATTAGCTGTGGGATTGCCTTGAGGCATTGGGAAGGTCATTGATTACACATCTAAACTCGTAAGTTTTCTTTCCTCTCCTCAATTTTTAGTCTTCAAGTGTTTTGTTGATCATGTTGGTGCAAGACTGCCTTAGCGCAATTTTGAGCTTGAATCGTGTTGGTCTTCGGGGCACGAGCTCCTTGAGCCAAATGGGACCTATTGTCGGAGTCAATTTCAGGATTTCTTGCGTGAGTCCCACAATGTTGTTTTAACTCATTTTTAGTTCATCTTCAATTGTTGAAAAATGGGTATCAAAACATCTGTAATGACGTTATGATATTACATTTGATAGAATGGAAGAGATCGAAGGCATTTTAAAAGGGTAAAGCTTTGATTTAGTAAGATTTTGGAGCGCGTGTGATCATCTTTGCAGGCTATGGCTTACCGATCTTAGATTGTACTTGTGTTGGCTTTAACATGATGTTTAGCTAGTTTTGGGAGGGTGCTTAGCATGACTCATGTTTAGTTGATAGAATTCCTGCCTTAGCTTCAATATTTTGGTATTTTCAGGGGATTCAAGCATGTTTTACCTCATTGTGATGTTTATCATGCCATGTTGTTGTCTTATATCTTTCGCACTGTCATTTCTAAGTATTCTTGGCCTTAGTCTAGGCTTAGACTAGTGATTTCCATAGAAAATTGTTATTTTGAATTGTGTGCCTTAGAAAACTATCGACGACATTTCGAACGATTCTAACTCTATTTAGACTGATATAGCAGACTTGGGTCTGATAGTATGAATCCTTAGCTCAATGACAACTCTACTCTTATTGAACTTTCATCCATAACTCCCTATGATATGGCTTGACGTGTTTTTATTGTGATTTCAGGCCTTGTTGGTAACATTGGATCAGGTCATGGGTTTTAAGTTGGAATGGGTCCCTTGTGACTTTGAAGGTGGTTTTGTTTTATGGTATATTCCCGCATGATGATGAACATGTGATTATGGAGTTCTTCAGAGTGTACTAGCCACAGTTCAATGTATGGGCCCACTACTACTAGCCACGACTTGAGGTTTGAGAGTACGTCTACTAGCCACAGTTCATGGTCAAGGCATATGTTTACTAGTCGCGATTCAAGGTGTGTGCTCAGTTCTTGACAGTATGGTTCTACTGGGAGTATTTAGGATACCTTAGCTGCGGTTCGAGGTCTGAGTTTTGGTTTCTCCAATAATAGAAGTTTATCAAATATTAGTTTGGAATTATGTTAGCTCTTTTGTGTACTCATCAGACTTATGAGGGCCCGTTTAAGTAGTTTTCATTTCAATTGTGCACGAGTGTACCTTCTGAGCTTATATGGGTACAATTATGTTAAAGTTAGCAACATTACTTTATCACTCTATATTATGTTAGGCTATTGAGGCCCGTAGTTGGACTTTTTGTCATTGTACTATTCATCTGACTCGTAGCTATCATTTATTTCCTCACTTTCATTATGTATTTGCTTTCCAAGCTCAGTCGGCCTATGATGCCTACTGGTACCTATTATTTTGGAACTCATGTTACACTGCATCTATTTTTCCTGATACAAATCCGAGCATCGGCCGACAACATTGATCTTTTACAACAGTAGGGACATCCGGAGATTTAGGGTGAGCTGATGGCATCTTAGTTTGACTCGTCTCCATCTATATATAGATTTGGCTAGTCTTTGTATTAAAGACAAATCTAAACTTATTTTTACTTATTTTGGAACTTATGCCCATTATAGTAGCTTTATGATTGTGGGATTGGATCATGTATTATTGTATATATTTATGTCATTCCCTTTTTTCCGCTATTTAGTTATTTGTTTTGTTGATTATCTTACCGTTGTTTTAAAGTTTCTACCTATATGCTCGTCATTTTTCATTCGGGGATATGGTTTGGGTAACCTACCAGTGGGAATTAATAGGTGACATCATGGCTAGAGTTTTCAAGTCGTGATATAGTTGGTATCACAGCTCCAAGTTTGTTAGTGTTGTTGGTACAAAAGCTAATGTCTAGTAGAGTCCTGCAGATCGGTGTGAAGATGTTTATATCCTATATTATGTATGCTACATGACATCATATGAAGGTTCTTTTGATCCTTTATCATGTGTTGATTGTTTTAATTGGTTTATAGAATCTTTGTTGTTTCACTCTTTCATAGGATGGCCCGCCTGCGAGGTTCATCAACTGGGGGTGATGCTCCCGAGCTACTAGGTAGAGCCCCAGCTAGGAGTCGAGACCGACCCCAAGGTCGTGCATGAGATGTAACACCAGATAAGGATTAGGATAAAGAGACCATAAATTTAGTTGTAAAGCCTCAGCTATCTCTTATTGCTCTACCGTCGGTGGGGTCGAGACCAGCCTAGCCACCACCCGGGTCAACTATGGACAGAATTGCAGGCAGCTATTACTCAGTTATTGACCGTACTTGAGGGCATGCAACAGGCCCAAGCTCAAGTTATACCAGAACCATAGGTTCAACTGATAGTAGCAACTCCTAAGGTTGAGGCGCCACTAGCACCCATCGCCACCCAACCAGTCATCGCATTAGGAGCTATGCCATCAGAGGAACATAAAATGCTCGAACTATTTTTGAGATTGACTTATCTGAGGTTTTCTGGGGCTATAGGGGAGGACACCCACGAGTTCTTGACAACCTACAGAGATAAAATGTATACCTTGGGCCTAGTAATGTCGAGATGAGCAGACTTTACTAATATCAGCTTGATGGACCAGCAAGGCAGTGATGCAGGACCTTGATGAAGTGTAGACTAGTTGGATCCCCTCATGTGATATGAATAGAGTTCTGAGAGGCTTCTTTCCTAGGTTTGTGCTAATGAGTGTTAGAGATCATTTCAAACATCAGTTTACTAGGATGGAGTAGGGATCCATGATTGTGTTAGAATATGAGACTAGATTCCACGAGCTTTACAAGCATGCTACCATGATTCTACCTAGTGAGTAGGAAAGGGTTTGTTGCTTTGTTCGTAGGTTGAGATTGCAATTGCGCATTGAGACTGAGTCTATGGCTTTAGCGAGAATATTTTTCTTGAATGTTGTTAATCGTGTTCATGCTATGAGGAGCTCTGTCACTAGGCCAAAGGGGACAATGACAAGAGAGCTCGACACCAAGACAACTATAGTGATTCTCAGCCCAAGGATAGGAACCATTATGGTAGATCTAGTTAGCTACCAGCACCAGGGTCAATCTAGCCATCTTGTTCAGGCGGCGCTCTAGAATGCAGAGAGCGAGTAGTATAGTTATGGTGGTGCGGGTTTTGGTGAGTGTTTGAGAGGCTCACATTTGTGTTCTTTAGGCCTTGGTGGTCGATCTTCTCAAAGTTGTGCTTCTCAGGTTATTTTGATTGTGCTGAGTTTGACCACTTATCCAAAGAGTGTCCCAGGCAAGGGATGATTACGCCTACTTCACAGATAACTTAGTCAGTTTCAGTAGTAGCACTTTCTACTAGAGGCAGTACTTAGGGTCAGAATCACCACAGTGATCACCAGGGGAATTGAAGAGGATTCTGAACAGGTAGGGTAGGAGGTAAATTAGATGCTCAGTTCAGAGGCAGACATGGCCACCTATATGTAGCCCAGCGAGGGTGGAGGCTGAGGCATTAGACATTGTCATCACATGTACAATTTTCATATGCTAACAGCTTACCTCAACTTTATTTGATCCAAGTTCAACTTGTTCCTTTGTATCTGTTTACTATGCTTCTCGGTTAGGGTTGTCTTCTTAGACTCTAGAAACTTCATTACGTGTTTCGACTTCCGTGGTTGAGTCTCTAGTAATGAATCAGGTGTATAGATCCTATTTGGTGACTATTCATATGGGTGACACTTGGGCAAACCTTATTGTATTGGACATGCTTGATTGTGATGTTATTCTAGGCATGAACTGGTTATACCCATATCGCGCGGTCTTAAAGTACTTCGCGAAGAATGTTACCATATCCATGATTGGTATCCCTCTGGTGGCATGGCAGGAGGGATACCAAGCATTTCCTATTGTGCGAGAGTTCATAGACGTCTTCCTTTCCGACCTACCTGACCTTCTCCTCAGCATGATATCGATTTTTCCATTCATTTTGAGTCAGACACTCATCATATCTCTATTCCGCCTTACTCTACGGCTCTTGTGAAGCATAAAGAACTCAGTCTTTAGCTTCAGGATTTCTTAGACCAGGAACTCATTGAACCAAATGTTTTGACTCAGGTACATTGGTTCAGTTTCTAAAGAAAAAGGATGGATCTATGTATATGTGTATATGTCTCATATAAAATGACCTGTTTAATCAGATTTAGAGTATTGTGGTGTTTTCTAAGATTAATTTGGGATTAGGTTACCATCAGTTAAGGATTAGAGCGACGGACGTCCCTAAGACAACTTTTAAGACTTGTTATGGTCATTATAAGTTCCCAATGATGTTTTTTAGATTTACCAATTCCCCAGAGAAATCCATGGACTTGCTGACATGTGTTTAAAGGTCATATATATACTCTTTCTTCATTGTATAGTATATTCACGGAGCAGACAAGAGCACGAGCAACATTTGAGTACTATGCTCAAGACTTAGAGATCAACGACTTTCTGACAAATTCTCAAAGTGAGGGTTCTGGCTTGAGTCTGTAACATTTTCATGACGTGTGTTATCCAAGGATGACATTACTGTTGACCCCACAAAGATTGAGGGTATTCGTGATTAGGCTAGGCCTACCTTGGTTACTGAGATTCAGAGCTTTGTTGGGTTAGCTAACTACTACAGACAGTTTGTTAAGGGTTTCTCATCGATTACAACACCTTTGACTCGGTTGACTCATCTTGATGTCCCTTTTAAGTGGTTAGAAAGACTATGACCTCTTTATTCTATACCATCCAGGTAAGGTAAATGTGGTAGCAGAAGTCTTAAGCTGGAAGCCAGTGAGTATGGGTAGTCTAGCCATTTTTTTTTAGCTTTGAAGCAACCTTTTGGATCTGGAAATTTAGTGTTTAGCCAATGAGATGATTTGCCTAGGCTTAAGTCATACACGGCCCCTTAAAGTTGTCCGCATAATTCACTTAGACACCTCAACTTGGGCTTGTTCCAATTGAACACCTTCATTAGTTAAAAAAATATACCTATTGAACACTGTGTGACAATCAATTAAAAATAGAGAGCGCGTGTCATACACTTGCTAATGATGTGGCATAGTAACAAATAAGAAAAAGACATGCGACATTTCGTCCATAATAAAAAGTAAAAAAAAAATTAAAAAGAAAAATAATAGAAAAACTATGTTTTTAACAAAAAGAAAAAAGAAAAACTCTTTTTTTATCTTTGCCAGAACACCCCACCCAACCCACCCATCCACCCTTCGTCCATCCTTCCGCTCTCTTTACCGGAACACGCACAGAGTCGCCGCGACTAGAATCAAGGATAATCATCTTCGTTCCACCTTTTTTTGTCTCAATGTATTTTTTTCCACTCATACACTTGTCCCTCTCGTTTATTCCGATATCCATCAACATTTAGTTGTCATTTCTCTCAATTTCACTTTTTTTTCCAATCATCAATTCAGATTCTCATATTTATTTTTTCTTCTTCTATGTTGTGAGTTCTTTAGGATTTGAATTTTTTAACAATTTGAAAGAAAATAATTTCATATTCGTATTAGTCTTACCGGAAAAAATGGAATTTCGCCGGAATTATTTTTGACGCATTTGATTTTAGTTTTTGATAATATTAGTACTCCATTGTGGAATGCCGCTAGTAAAAATAATCATCAAGGAGTGTATGGAAAAGGGATGTGGCGGGGTCATGGCAAAGAAATTTGGTCGGATTTTTAAAAAAATAATATGACATTGAAAAGTTTAATTGGGGATGACACAACCAATAATTTAACTAGCAAATTAAGTTTAGCAGATTTAGGTTTTCGTTTTAACAAAAAATGAAGAAAAAAAAGTAGATCGAAAATGAAGTGCAAGAGATTTTTAAGATAGAGTGAAGAAGATGACAGGTAGAGAGGGGTGTGGGGTGGGGTTGTTTCTTTTTCTTGATTAAGAGCTTATTTTTTATTTATTTTTATAGTTATTTAGTTAATGTATGCAGGTGTGAAAAAAGTAACAAATTATCTAAAAAGAAAATTAAAAAATGAAATAGGAACCTATTCACGCGCTTAACAGCGGTGAGGTACACTTATTTTGCCACATAAGCACTTTGTGTTTAATAGGTATATGTTTTGAACAATTTAAGTGTTCAATAGGTATAAGTCCTAGTTGAGGTGTCTAAGTGAATTATGCGGACAACTTTAAGGGGCAGTGTATGACTTAAGCCTTGCCTTAATGTGTTAGATTCTAGATGGATTCTAGCCAATAGTGGGGTTTAGTCATCGTTAGAAGAGCAAATTTGTGGATGGTAGTTTCATGATGATGCCTTAGTGGCTATTCAAGATCTAGTGTTGTGAGGTGACGCTGGGAAGGCCACCTTGGATGTGGATGGTGTTTAGAGATTTGATGGTCGTATTTATGTTCCTAGAGTTTGGGAATTGATACTATTGATTCTTCACAAGGCCCATGACTCTAGATAATGTATTCATCCAAGCATATCGAAGATGTATCACAACTTGAGACAATATTACTGGTGGAGTGGTATGAGGAGAGATATTATGGACTATGTGTCTCATTGCTTGTGTTGCCAGCAGGTGAAGGCTGAGTATTTGAGGTCTGGTGGTGAGTTCTAAAGATACCCATTCTGAAGTGGAAATGAGAATACATCATTATAAACTTTGTTATGGGGTTGCCTCAACCTTCTAGAGGTGTTGATAACATATGGGTCATCGTAGATCGATTGACTAAGTCAGCACACTTCATCCTCGTTCAATCATTTTTGGTGCTGAGAGGTTGGCCCATATTTATATTCGAGAGGTAGTTAATTTCCATGGGGTGCCTATGTCTATTATATTGGATAGGGTTCTCAATTCACTTCTAGCTTCCAGAGGACTTTTCAGGAGGAGTTGGATACTCGAGTTGACCTTAGCACAACATTTCACCAACAGATCGACAGGCTTTCGGAGCATACTATTTTGGTTTTAGGGGATATGCTACGAGCATATGTATTGGACTTTAGAGGTCAATGGGATTAGTTCTTAGCTTTAGCGGAGTTTGTGTATAATAACAACTACCATTCGACTATTCATATGGATCCATTTAAGCCCTTATATGGTAGGCATTTTTGCTCTTCGGTTGGTTGATTTGAGGCTTTAGAGTCTAGGCTACGTGGTACTTATTTGCTTTAGGAGGTTTTGGACAGAGTTCGGGTGATCCATGATAGGCTTATGTCAGTACAAGACATGCATAAGAGTTATGTTGACTGTAGACATGAACCTTTAAGATTTGGAGTTGGTGACCGGGTATTTCTCTTAGTATCTCCGATGAAGGGCGTGATGAGATTTGGGAGGCAGGGTAAGGTTTGCCCAAGATATATAGGGTCATTTGAGATTTCTTGGAAAATTGGTGATGTTGCTTATGAGTTGCCCATACCTCCTGTATTTTTACCTATCCATTTGGTTTTTCATATTTCTATGCTTTTTCGGTATGTTCCTGACGAGTCCCATGTACTTAGGTATGACTCAGTTCATTTAGTTGATCATTTGACCTTTGTGGAGGAGTAAGTTGCTATTTAGGCTAGAGATCATGTGAGGCAATTACATACGAGGGTCATTCCTATTGTTCAGATTCAATGGAGACATCGTCCAATTGAGGAGGCTACCTGTAACGACTCAGAAAATGATAGGTTAAACTAGAGCCTTAACGTGGGGTTAATGTCTTGAGTTAAGGGCAAAGGCTAAGGGCTTTGGGTGCAGGCCATGGTTTGGGAACCTAGGCTACCTAAAACTAGTCCTAGCTACTGCCTCCTAAGACCACGAGGGCCGTGGTGCCACCCGTGGTGGCAAGGCAGCATGCTCAAGTTTGGTGCCAAGCCAAGGCACCCCTTCGCGAGCCACTTCACGACTCGTGGTCATGACCACGGGCCGTGGGAAGGTTCGTGAGGTTGCCTTAGCTTGTTGGGAAATGTTGTAAGTTGAGGAAGCTACTGTCCCAAATTTCACGGGAAACACCACGAGCCATGATGCCCTAGACGGTCCGTGAAAGTGAACTTGGAGTTCACTTAGGCTCAAGGGAGGCAAGGCAACTTAACCTAGGGGCTGCCCCATGACCACGAGCTTCACCACGACTCGTGGTGTGAACCACAGATCGTGGGAGCTTTCGTGGACTTGCCTTGGCCTTGGAGAGCTTGACAAGGATGGGAGGCACACTGCCTCAAGGACCACGGGTTCGACAACGAGCCGTGGTTCCCCTCACGACCGGTTTAGTTGGGCGTCGTCTCTTTTGGGCTGCCTCAAGTTGGGGGTTTTTGGTAATTTCGTTTTAATGTTTTATTATGTGGTCTTGATTTTAAATGGCTTATATGATAAAAATATAAGGTTTTAAGTCTTTTAAACTAGTCATTCACTCATTTTTTTCCCCAAATAAAATCCCCAAAGTTCTCTCTCTCTATTTTTCTCTCTAACTCAAGGAAGAAGAAGAAGTGGGAGCTAGGGTTTTGGATTCAAGGGTTTCTTCATCAAATTTCTTGGGAAATCTTAACAAAGGTATGGTGATCCTTCATCTAGGGTTAGCTTTCACCCTAGAGTCAACTTCAAAGTAAACTTTTAAAGATTCAAAGTTCATGAAAATCTAGGGTTTTACTCAATCTCATGAGTTCTTTCACCAAATGGTTTTTAAAAGGTTTCTAATGGCATATTATTGTTATATTGTTGTTGTATTGATGATTTAAGATGAAAATACTCCATGAACCCATGATTTCTCTCTATTCCTAGTTTATGCCTTTATGAAGTGGGTTGCTTGATAATGCATGTATACGAATAGAACTTGTTTAAATGGCTTAGATTGTTGAAGTATGTCATTACCCATGCTTATTTTATGGTGCATTGTTGGTGTATTGGTATGTGAGGTTTATGGCCTTAAAGGCAAGATATGAGAAACTACTTGTTGATTTAGAATTGTTAACTTGATGTTGATCCACTTGAAAGGTGGAGGTGTTTACTTATTATGTACATTGTGACCATGGCCTTGAAGACATAGTATGAGAAATGGAAGTGTTATCATGACATTGTATGAATGAGAATTCAATGAAGCTAATGTGATCATGTTATGAATGTAAGTGTGTTATTATTGAAAGACTATTTCTCAATTTTACACTCATGAATGTTAATGATAGAATATGAAGGATTCTTCAATATACAATATACCTTGAATGGGTAGGGCTTATGCTTCATTTGCTTGTATAAATGATTATATTGTTGATTGTTGAATCCTTGGATCGGTAGGCTAGTAGCACCCTTTCACTCATGTTAATAATGAACCTTCGGATCGGTAGGCTTATGGCACCCTTCCATGAAGGTTAATGATGAGCCTTGAACCGGTAGGCCTATGGCACACTTTCAAGAAGGTTAATGATGAGTCTTGAACCGGTAGGCCTAGGGCACCCTTTCAAGAAGAGTTAATGAGCTTTCCTAAATGTACCTTGAATCGGTAGGCTTAAGGCACCCTTTCATATGTAATGAATGAATTGGAGTCGGTAGGCCAATGGCACCCCTCATATGTTATAATGTCAAGGTAATGAACTATACTATGGGAATGTAGGCTAAGCACCGAGTGGATTTGGTTAGATGGAAACTCCCCCAAAGTTAGGCATAAGTTTCAATGATCGTCTACCTTATCCCATAAACTATGTGCCCACATAGGTCTAGCTAGTGGATCCACCTAAGCTATATGAACTGGTCTTCCTTAGGCAAGTAGACCACCTCTTTACGGTGTGGGGACTTATGACACCGGATTCCATGACAAGCTCTCATGGTCTATGTCGGTTAACGCTTACTTCCCATCATGTGAGATTTTCATTGTGGGTCTTGATAGGTTCTACGAAGTGTAGGTAGTAGTATGGGTACCTATACATTGCACGAGTAGGCTTGAGAGGGTCATAGTGAGTTTCTCTAAATCTTAATGGCTATGACATGAAAGTGTCTTAAATGGAGTAATTGAAGAATGTTAGCTCTTAAATGCTTAAAATGATATATATGCTATACTTGGGTTGTATTATGAGTTACGTTCCCTTGTCATGCCTTATGAAATGATGTGTCTTTTATGTATGAATATGGCTTAAAGATGAAAGGAAATGAATGGTAAGTTCACTTTAGGTGACCTAAATGTGGTGCCCTAGTGTGGATGTGGTATGAGATGCTATCCATGCATTGCACAAGGCATAGCATAAGGGTTGCTTGAGGTGAAGGTTCAAGGTAAAGGTAATGGTTTCCATGTGATATTGTTTAAGTGTGAAGTTATGACTTATATGACGTTAGTGCTTGTATATGATGTCTTTTATGTTATTGTACATGATGTTTCTAAAAAGTGGCATAATTCATGGTTTCCAACCAAAATGTCCCCTTTTAAAGCATGTTTTGCATGGTCATCATACTTAGTACATTTCTGTGTACTAACCCATATTCTCCATGTTTTTACTACAAGTGTAGGTTCCGGCAAGTGATTCCTTCTAGCTAGTTTGAAGTGTTGGACTGCTTTTCCTCCAAGACTTGGTATGTCCTCATGGATTCGAGGACAAGACTTTTAAGTTTCCTTTATTCATGTTTTAGACATTTTAGTAGTTGCTTCGATTGTAAAGGATTGTGTCCCTAGTATGCTTTAAGATTGTGTCTAAGTTGGCCATGTGAGATTTAGACTTGTGTTGTATTTCAAGTTCCTCTTTTAATGACGTTTGATATTGTGGATTTAAATGAGTTTTAATTCCGTACTATTTCTATATCGAATGCAATGAAATTCTATGAGGCTTGTATGAGACCCCTTCGGGGTCGAGTACACCGTGTTGCATCCGGGCCTAGACTCGGGTCGTGACACTATCGGGATACCGAGTATGAGATGTGAGTTCAGTATCCCCGCCTATTCGAGACTTCATGTACTTTTTGACTTTTACTTTCGAGGACAAAAGTCTTTTTAGTAGTGGATGTTGTAATGACCCTTTAGATAATTTTCTCTGTTTTGTGATAGTTTTGATGTTTAAGTCTTTCCTATATATATGGGAATGGAGTTTTTAAAGCTTGAACAGTTGACTTCGATCAAAACCTCAGATAAACGACCTCAAAATGCAATTTTGATGGTACCTTTAGCTCTGGGGCGTTGAGTCTAGTGTAGAAGGATCCTTGATTTGGGCCTCGGGGATTTTCCAGTCTTATTTCGAGCAACCTTGTGAATTTTGGATAAAATACAGCCTTGGGTGTGGAATCCACTTTCTGTGGAAGTTTCAACATCTCAATTGATGTTTCTATTGCAAAAACATATAAAGACTTCACTTCTATCCTTTCCAAATTTGTGTATAATTTTTTTGAGAATTCTATTGCAACAAGAGTTCATGATCGGAGTCCAAGTTGTACTTGTCCCTGACATGTTGTCTTTTCTGTATCTATTACTATAGATATAGATACCCTTGATGAAGCCAAAGATCTAGATGGCAACAAAAATGTTAGAGCTCCTAATTCTTCATCCCAACATCAGTTTTGACTAAAAGAAAAAAATTGGGGAAGAAAAGAAAATTTTCTTCGTCTCAATTGGAAATTTATGAAAAAATGAGTATTTTTTTGGAGTTATTTATTATAGGAAATAATGGACCTGGCTTTGAAGAATGTAAGAAAAAATTGGATGAATTTGTGTCACGGACTTAAACTTCCACTAAACACATTGTGTGACACCGACAACTCACTCACAAAATTTTCATGATCTTGCAAGGTCAAGTAAGACTTTTTAATATTAGATTTCCAAGGAAATGTTGAATTAAAGAAAGACATAAGAGAATTGTCAAGATAAGTTTTTATATTGCTCAAAACTTATAAGATTTGCATGATACCTTTACAAATGAATGTTAATCTATTTATACTACTCACTTGAGGGCTAATTATTTTTTATGATCGTAGTGTCCAGGTTAGTTTTTGCACACCTCAACTAATTCTATGGGATACCTACTACCTCCCACCAATAATAGGTACCAAGAAACTCTGTCACCAAGGCTAGGATAGATGGAAAAAATCACCTAGTATTTTTGTCTCTACTGAAATTTGAACCTAAGACCTCATAAATCTCAACCACTTCATTTGACCATTAGGCCACACCCTTGGGTGCCTAGGTCACATTCTTGGGTGCAATACTAGATCATTAAGGAAATGTTGAAGCAAATAATCTAAGTCTTAAGATAATATAAATTGTGTACAATTCAATATTCCAGAATTCTCTACACAAACATAATAATTCAATGACTTCCATGCAAATCCATGGAATTTTAAGATCTTCCAAGAAAAATCTCCTCGTCTCTAGAATATTCCACTAAAAACTAGTCTTCTTTCTTTATAAATTTTCCATATGGACACTTTTGTAACACGTGACACTTAAGTGGCATGATGATGTGATAAATCATCACACTATCCCCTACATGATGTTGAGATGACCATGATAATGTGCATTAATTCTTAGATCTTGTCTTTGAATTGCCAAAAGTCTTTATATCGCTCCCACATGGTTTCCTCTGATGATTGACCTTTTTAAGTGAATAGGAAACATGGCAGTGGCTTTATGCCCTTGTTTTCTCTTGGCCTGGTAGTCAATGATAGACGCAATCTCCCGATCATGCAATGTGGTGATGGTAACTAATGCCCAACATATTTGAATTTGGTTAGGATCATCTTTGTTGTCATGGTATGGCTCGAGCACACTATGAAAGATGGAATGAACCTTAAAATGAGGTGCTAATTCTAGCTTATATGAAATCTTTCCCACCTTGGCAACGTTCCTAAACTATCCCTCATACTTTCGTACAAAATTTTGGTTCATATCTTATAGTGCCTTAAATTGTCTTTGGTTAAACTTCACTAAAACCATGTCCTTAACCTTTTAATATGTGGGACGACATTTACGGTATGAAAACTTATTCACCTTCTTTACTACCTTGTACTAGTAGAACACTGTCAAGTAGCTCCTCAAACCCTTTGACCATATGGTAAGACCATAAACTCATGCCCACGCACAAGAGCAGTAGTGAATGTGGTGTTTGTAGTTGATAGTCTAGGCTAACACGAATGGTGTCAGCCCGATAAACTCTCTTGGTTTCAAGTTATATGAGAATTGGGTTAGGTCTATGAGCCTTGCCCAATCTTTCTGATGTGAAGTCATAAAGTGCCTCAGGCTCCAACAAAGCATTGACCCGTTCCATCCATTCATCCATCTACAGGTAAAAATTAGCGGAGAAAAATGCAACTGCCTGCCAAGTATATTGAACAAATCTCTCCAAAAGTTTCCTATAACATACGGGTCTTGATCGCTAAGATGTGCGTCGACAAGACCCAATACATCATCACGTTCCTGAATAATAGTTTGGTAGCCTCTTTAGTAGTGCAACTTGTTCTGGCAGGCATTAAGCTTGCATACTTCAAAAATCTATCCACCACAATCATTATCATCCTATATCCATCAAACTTTGGCAAGTAAGTGATAAAGTCCATCATCATACTCTCCCATGGATGTTGTGCAATCAGTAATGGCTCCAAAGGTCCTCTGAGTTGTCGTTGTTCCTCTTTATTCTATTGGCACACAAGATAAGCATGCACATAACATTTAATATCATTACGCATGCTCGGGAAATAATAAATTGATTAGATCAAGGCCTTTGTGTGATGTTGGCTCAGGTGCTTGACCCACAACGTTTTGTGACTTCCCTTCATAATTTTCTGCCTAGTGTCTCCAAACAGAGGCATGTAGACCCACTTGAGAATATGTTGAGTCGTGCATAAAAGAATAAAAGACTGCCAACTCCATAAGTTGCTTTGCTTCGGGTCTGTGTTACATACCATCCTTAATAACATCTCTAGTGTAACAACTAGTTGTGGTGATGGAAGCAAGCTCAGATATCCTTCTCAAAGCGTCATCCACAACATTGATATAAATTTTGTAGAAGTCCTTATTCTAGAATTCTACCGTCTTCCAAGGGAAATCTTTGTCTTTAATTAGAATATTGCACTAAAAACTAGTTTTCTTTCTATGTAAGTCTTCCACATAAAAGACTTTGTGTCATTTGACGCTTAAGTGGCATGATGACGTGGCGGGTCATCACACTTGGCTAGGATGAACCATTGTATAGAATAATTGTTAGTATATTTTGTGAAAGTGACATATATACGAAAGCATGAGTGACGCTAAAGGTTTAAGAGTTAGAGAATTGAATTATGGTCATAAAAAAAATATCTTTAATTCTGCTAATTAGCTAGAGCTAGAATATACGTTAGACATTAAATATAAATACATATTCAAATGTGTATTTATATTTAGATATTTTAATTTTAATGCACATCTTAAATATTCAGATATTTATTCATGTCCAAACGTCTTACTTTTAATGAAAACAAATGATCAAACTTCCAATTAAACATATCCTACTATTAAATGTAAAACTGCTACGCAAAAAAAAATAGTCAACCAAACTCTTGGATTAGTATTCTTTCATTATTATCTTGACCGAAAGAGAAACGAAATGAAAGTGGAAAAGGAAAGAAATAAAGATAGAAATTCAATCAAGTGAGAAACTATGGTATTTTGAACAACCAACAGAAAATATCAGATTAATTTTAAAATACATATACATAAAATATCTAATTTAAGATATAAATTATTGGTTCAGTTACCTCTCATTTTGACCCTGCTCTCACTATCCCAAAAATATTTACCATCTTATGTTTGCATTAAAAAAGTTAAAAATATTATTTCTTAATATCAAATGTAAATAGTAGTAATATTTTCAGGCAAATCTTTTAGCACAAATATTAATATTCAAATTCAAATTTTAATCCAAAAAATTAAAGAAACTCGAAAGCCATAGCATTAAGAAGAGTATTACTTTCTTTAAACAATTGCTGCAAATTAATTGTCCTATTTTAAATGTAACTGAGAGTTGAAATTTCGAGATTTAATCAATTGAAACATGAAATTAGTTCAGAAGTAGAAGGGATGAGTAATAAATAAACTCACGTTGATAAAATCATTGAGAAAGAAATCCGGCATATATGGCAAACTCCGATTAGTAGACGCCGTAATCGATACCCGGAGCTGGGTCACCGTCGCCGGCAACATCAAATCCTCAATCTTCTCAACATTAGCTCTTTTCAATAGTCCATCGTTATCTATTTTCTTAATATTAACCGCCGAACTTGCTATAATTACCTTTTCTACCCTTCCCGGCAACATTTTAGCCATGTGATAGGCAACAAATCCACCATAACTAGTCCCAATGATGGAACACTTTTCAATACCAAGTTTTTCTAAAAGCTTTACGATGCAGGTTGCTTGAAAAACCTCTGACCTCTGGAGAGATTTGGTTGTAGAACGGCCGAAGAAGACGAGGCTAGGAATGTATAAATCGAAATCATTAGAGAAGAATGAAATCTGTGGACGCCATTGCCAAACGCCGTGAGGACCAAATCCGTGGATTAAGATAAGTGATGGTTTCATTTTTGATGATTTTGGACCCCAAAAGTGGATAGTCGTTTCATCGTCGATTTCTATTGATTGACAAGTTAGGCCGGCGCCGGTCAGACACCGACGGACGAAGCCGCCGTATAAGCCAATTGGGCTGAGCCAAGAAAACATTGTTTGATATTTTGAGCCGTTGCTAGGAAGCCAAGGTATGTGGAGTGCTATGTTTATTTTTAATGTTCAATTATAAATACACCTTCTACATTTTAGAATTAAAAATGTGCTATTATTTATATTTGTATTAGTTATACTGACATAAGTTAAGTTGAAAAATTGTATAATATAGTAAAATATTAGTAATTCAAAAGGTTAATGTGTACATTATTTTTAATGCATCCTACCAAACAAGAATCATTTGGTACGAAGAAAAGGGGATAATAATTTTGATAAAAAATAAAGAGTTGTTTTATTTTGTATTTGATTAGGGGTTTTAGTTATAAGTTTTGAATATTTTTAATTTATTCCGCCATTAGTATTATAATGATAAAATTTTATCCTAAGATAACTAATTTCATAAAATATCTGGATACATCAAATAATTTTATTTATTCCATACCAGGTCAAACAACCGATAAGTCTTAAGAGGTAAAGAATTCTTATAATATCAATTACCTACGAGATGATTACATATAGAGTAACTTTTATTTAAAATTGAAATTGATTTTTGATAACCTAAACACAAAATAAGATACGTGTTACAACATGTTCAAATACAAGTATTTTATACCTAACAAAATTGAATTTTCACGTTAAAATTATTTAAGACAAGCCGATTTGTAGGTGAGTGCGTTTTTCCCACTTCTCTTTTTTTTTTCTTGACTTTTTCATTACAACTTAGCCTATTACAAGGTTACAGATGCGTTAACATTTTTCTTAATATAATAAAAGCACAAATCTACATAATTAGCAACTTGTCTAGACTATTACAAGGTTACAAATGCGGAGCTAGGTGAGGGTTTGTGGGTTTGGATAAATTCAGTATTTTTTTCGTAGATTTTATATTTTTATACTAGAAAATTAATTAAATATATATGTATATTAATTTTTAAACCCCTAACAAAATTAATTGACGATTCTAAAGAAAATTTAGAGCCCCAAACTCTTTATCCTGACTCTGCCTCCGCACGTTATAACAAAATATACTAACACAAAGTATTTCAAAAAAAAATTGTTAAAAAGATATGGTATGATTCTTTCTGTCAATCAAATCAACATACATTTAATTTAATTGAATTGTGGTCCATGGACCATTTAATTAATCAAGAATATCCAGAACAAATCAACATACACTTAAAAATAAATTATAGAAAATTTTCAATACAAAAAACCACATTTTGAAAGTGTTAAAGAACCTTTAGGGTCTACAACTATTTACTATAACCACAAATTAGATTATGCTATAGATTAAAAAAAATTCTTTGCTTTAGGTTTCTCATCCTAAATAAACAAACAAACATATTGGTGATATAGTGAATGTGTAATAAAATTATACATTTAAATTATTTATAACACATCTTTTATCTCACTTGTAATTTCTACTCTTAAATATTATTCATAACTTTTGTGTGTTTCATTTTCATAATTTTTTATAAAATTTAATTAATGTTTAAAAAATTATAATATATAAATGTAACAATAAAGACATAATGAAGAAATTTAGAAGATCTTTTTTTAAGAAATCATAATTTGTATAGAGAATCAAGTACTCCTACAATAGATAGAGAAAATTAAAACATAAAAAATATTTTCAACGTAATACAATCTATTGTTATTTCAAAATATGACCTCTTGTTTTATTTACTACATGAATAATTTGCACTTAAAAAGATGCAAAAAAAATAATAATCTATTTTGTATGTTAAAACAAGATATAAAAATATATCATGGTGTACCTGAAGAGAAATATCAACATGGTCTTATATATCCAACACTAACCTCAATATATATAAATACTAGATAAGACTTTATTAGAATAGGAAGTTATCAATTTAAGAATTATTATAACATCAAAAAACACAGATAATTTCACTAGTTAATAATAAAATACAATAGTTAACATGGGGAAAATCGAGAAAAAAAGAGAATTTAGTTAACTGTGCTAAAAACCTTGAAAGTTCAACCTATCATATTTAAATCTTAAATTCGTCTAAACTCTACCACATTATTATAAAAATCTACTTACATTAAAAGTATAAAGTATTTCAAAAGAATAAGTTGTTGAAAAAATATAGTATTAGTCTTTCTATAAAAACTTTTATTTTAATTGAATTGCGATCCATGTACCATTTAATTAATCAAGAATATCCGAAACAAATCAACACACACTTAAAAATAGATAATATGAAATTTTCAATAAAAAAAGATGTAATGTGGAAGTAAGACAATAACAATAGGTGATAAGAGTTAGATAGGAACTAGAGATGAATGTCGAGTTAGGTGATAGATACCCACTTTTACATTCTTATTATTGAGACACTTGTCTTTTAAATGCATTAAATTCCTACCTACTTGATTATTTTGGTTTTCATCTTCTTGGCCATTATATTAAACTAGTGAATTGAGCCGCGCTTCGCTTCGCGCGGTAATAAGTTTTTTAAATAATTTATTCATAACATGCGAATGATAAAATTGATTTTTTGACGTGCATGAGTAATAAATTTGAAACATAATTTTCCTTTATACATTTAATAATAAGTATTTAACTTTATTTCCTTTCATGGAAAATTTAATCTTTAGTATGTTCATATACTATATTTTAAATTTAAATCTAAAAACTTAGCTACTATATAAATACATGAACTTGTCTAATAGTCCCATTTACATTCTATCCTGGTTCTATCAGGGTATAAAAAA
>NW_006239088.1:205615-219103 GCF_000226075.1 Solanum tuberosum | reverse complement strand
TCGATCTTACAAAAAAGTGTATGAAAATCAAATACACTGTCGAAGGTAACGACACGCCTATGGAAATACGTAACGACATGGGTGTGCGCGTATATGTTCAGTTGAAAAAGATCAACACTCAATTTGGAGTATATCCCTTATGTGTAAGTATTTTTGATATTGATATAGTATATTCTGATTCTGGAGAAACTTCTATTGAAGGTGATGTGTTGCAACTTGAATACAATCAAGAATTAATTGGTACGAATGATACATTACCAATTGTCCCAACGTTTGGCGATCAACCAGTAGATGCATTTGATGGTGGAAATGATTTAATAATTACGAACAGATCGCAAAAGGAGATAATGATGGATCAGATATACATGGATAAGTCGACATTGAAGGATGTGATGGAAAAGTATTCAATCGAAAAAAGGTTTAAATTCTTGGTGGAGAGGTCAAACTCTATAAGGTAAATTGTTGTTAAATTTGTTTCATTTTAAGTGTATTGAGTTATGTTTGCAGATGCAAAGCAGAACTAACAAAACAATATAAATTGAATTCGCAGCTATACTCTTGTATGTCAATCAAAAGAATGCACATGGCTGATGAAAGCGTCAAGTATTAACAAGTCGGAGATGTTCAGAATTAGAGTTTTTAACTCTGAACATACATGTCCTTTAAAGGATGGGGTGCATTCAGATTGTCGTGCAACAAGTGGATTGATTGGAGGAATAATCGCACCTAAATTGAGAAATCACAAGAGGAAATACACTCCAAATGATATCAGGGATGACGTTAGATTGGACTTGGGTATTGATATTAACTACATGTTGGCATGGCGAGCAAAAGATAAGGCATTAGAATCGATAATGGGGCAACCAGCTGCGTCTTATGGGAAGCTACCTGGATACTTGTATACCTTGGATAATACATACCCTGGTTCACATATTAGAATGAAGAAAACACCTGAGAACGAATTTTTGTATGTGTTTATAGCGTTGCATGCTTTTATAAGAGATTTGATCATTGTAGGCCGATTGTTGTTGTAGACGCCAGCCACCTCAAATCAGCATATACTGGAGCATTCGTATCATCCAGCACTTTGGATGGAGCAGGTATTTTAAATGCATAAATACATTATAATTTTATTTATTTGTTATTTACCCTTTTTATACATTATAATAGGGAATATATTACCTTTGGCATATGGAGTTATTGATTCAGAAAATTATGTTGCTTGGACATGGTTCTTTGAACAATTCAAAGAAGCTTATGGTGAAAGAGAGAATATATGTGTGGTATATGACCGACATAATAGCATAATAAAGGCTGTATCTATTGTATACAACAATATCCAGCATTACGTCTGCATATGGCACTTGTGGGCTAATGTATGCAAGAATTTTCGAAAAGCAAATGAGCAATTGAGTGAAGTATTCTACACTATGGCAAAAGTGTATACTAAAACTGATTTTGATAAGCTAATGAAAAGAGTTGAGCAGTTTGATGTAAGGGTGAAGAACTACTTGGAGTTGGTTGGATATGAGAAGTGGGCAAGGTTGTATGCACCAGTTCCTCGTGGTTGGGTGATGACGTCGAATATTGCAGAGTGCATCAATTCGACGTTGGTAGCAGCAAGAGAATTACCAATATTTGACTTTCTTGAACAAGTGCGCTTGATGTTTGCTAGATGGAATTGCACAAATCGAAAAATGCATCATGCACTTTCACACTACTTGGGAAGAAGTTTCAGGAAATGCTTGTGCTTAATGAATCAAAATCTGGCCATATGACGGTATGTATGTTGAAGAAAGGTTAATAATTTATGAGAAAAATAATATTTGTCATATTCAGTTGATTATGTATTCATTTATTTAAGTTTTTAAAGTGTATTTGCTTTCATATGATTAAGTATTTAAAGTGTACTGGCTTTCATATGGAGTGTATAAATGAAATTACGTATTGATTCTAGGTTGTCCCGTCAACTGATTACATTTATTCAGTAAGTGATGAAGGGAAGAGTTATATTGTATGCTTGGAAAAGAAGACTTGTAGTTGCAACAGGTTTCAAGTTGACGGAATACCGTGCGCACATGCGTGGAGGGTGTTGAACAAAAAACACATGCTTCCAGATGAATATTGTTCAGACTTTTACAAGCCAGAAACAATATTGAGAACATATGAAGTGCCTGTGTATCCTCTCCCTGACAAAAGTGAATGGAATATACCTGAACACATTGATACCGAAGTTGTGTTGCCACCAAAATACAAGCGACCTCCAGGAAGGCCAAAGAAGCAACGGGAGAAGTCATTTAGCGAGTTTAGCAAAAGGAAGGGTACCAATTCTTGTAGTACATGTGGACAGCGTGGTCATAACAGACGTTCATGTCGAACTGCAACACGGAATGCATAGGAACTGATACATCCCACAATTGAAGTGTTCTTTTACTTAATTTTTGTTTTGTCGAATAAATGACTTATTTGCCTTTTGAAATATTTGTTTCTTTATTTGCTTGCTTAAATTATAAATTAACTTGAATATTATCTCAATATTAATCATGATACAAACTTCTCAATCGATAAATATCCAACTATCAAGTTGATACTATTAACATTTATTGATACACACAAACTACTGTAATATTACTTGAGAATATGTAGGTGAATACACATATAAAACATTTACTGAACGTTTATCACTTTTAAGAATGCAAGTATCCAAATGTCCTTAAGTAAGAATTGAAAATAAATGAATATAGTAATACTTGTGTATATGTTGATATTGGAAATTAAAACGAATTCCTACTTTATTGAGTTGATTTCATCAGTTCATCATAGAGTACCTATGACTCTTTTGTTGGGGAATATGATGAATTTGAATGGAGTAAATAATTAATAAAGAAAATAAACTTAAATGTTGGCAGTTTTTTAATTGGTTTTTGGCATTAAAAACGGACCTTCACGCGCATCATGTGCGTGTTCACAAACATAATGAGAAAATGGGTCAAAATGGTCTTTTTACAAAAATATTCAATACTTTTGTGGGGTGATAGGACATCCTCAAAGTTAAGGTGTCTTTCTGAAAATTCGAAACAACTTCAGTTGTGCTTTTATGTCTTTTCTCTATTTTAAAAATGAATAACTAAAGCTCGCAAAGAAAAAATTAAAAAGTTTAACTAAAGTGAAGGGTAATTTTGTAAATAAACAACGTGTTCTTAAAATTTATCAATATATATTATTTTGAATACAACAAATCAAACACTCAATAAGTAATAATCCCAGAACAATTATCCCATCATAACTAATCCCATCATAACTTATCCCATCATAACTCATATTCAAACCAAACGGCCCTTTAAAATAACTGTTAGTTTGTTCCTATGGTTAGAACAAACTTCAGAAACCCAAAATTCAGTCATTTCCCATGAGACCTTTCCAATTTCCAAGGTGTTACAAAGAACCACTATAATTGCAAGCATTCTTTGGCCTCTTAGATAATGACTTAGCCTTCCTTCCTTCCTAACTCCTTCCATTTTCTTCACAAAGTCGGTCACCTCATTGAAGCTTTTACTTGCAGAGGTCATGTGCACTAACAATACCTGCAACTCATAACTTAAACTCTCGGGAAAAAAATGGATACTCTCATCATCAGTGTTGACAAGCTATGTAGCATAGTGAGATATGACATGAAACTTAGCCTCATAAGCAGCTATAGACATGCTGCCCTATTCGAGGGCCATGAACTCATCCTTCTTCTGGCCTTTCAGAGTGCGAGGTACATACTTTTCTAAGAGCAAAGAATAGAACTAGGTGTAAGTGTAAGGAGGCAAGACTGATGATCGACACTCCACAATAGCTCTCCATCACTTCTTTGCTTTTCCCTGAAGCTAAAAAGTTACGAAATCAACCCCATGTTGTTGTACGATGCGCAACTTATAAAACTTGTCATGCCAGTCCAAGATGAAATCAAAGGCATCTTCACTTTTAGAGTAGTGGAACTCTGGAGTCTTCAACTTATTAAGGAACTTATTCTACATCTCATGCTCTATTCCAGTCATCACCGTGCCCAATAATAGATGAAAGAACACACCATAGCCTGAAGCTTTATCTATATTAGGGACCATAGTTGCGATAGAAAAATTGATTTGAACTTGAGTAGTTTGCACTGTGGAAGTGGCTCCCATACATGCCAACCCACTCAGAAAAGCTAGAACTTGTTGAACCACTTCAAAAGTCATAAGGCGGAGAAATGTACCCATACCATGTGCCTCTACTTCCGGTTGAACATCATCCTCAATCTGAATCTCCACTTCTTCTTCAACACGTTCTCGGGGTGGGGGAAGGGTTTCCTGCCTTGGGGCATTTCATGTTTGATCTCCACCCCCATCAAGGTTTCCCTTCGTCTCCCCTTGACCCTAGATACCTTTGTCTCTTCCTTGCCTCTGTTGCCCCCCCTTGCTACAATTTTAGATGATGGCTCTTCCATTGGAGCTAACTTCCTTGCATCGTTTCTCCTTATGTCAACTATTCACGAACAGAAGAGTAAAAGATGTTCGATACCAATTTAGATTGCCAATACCAATTGGAATAAAGTTATATCATGAAGGAAGGAAGAAGATAAAATTTCCTAAAGTCTTGCAGCCTCTTAAAGAAAAGTACAGGCGACTTTGTTCCATTTCACAAGATTCTACTAGACACATTTTGATACGACGAGATCAACGAACCTAGGGCTTTGATACCAACTTTTTCAGGACTCTATCCTATTTTTAGTGACATCCACACTAACCTTTCAGTGGAAGAACCATTTTTCTAACCTAACAAACCATAAATAGACACAAGTTACAATATAAAAACACTAAGAAATCATTGAAAACAAGTAAAAATTAAGTTCCCATGAACTCAACAAATCATCCTAACAATTGCAGAATTTAACCCCTAATTCTGAAAGTCATAGTACTAAAACTCATAATAGTCAAGAGTGGGCATGCAACCCCGAAACTAGAAAACCTAAACCTAATAATCTAAAATGTTTGTGTCCGAAAATATGGACAGAAAAGTATAGAAGAATCCACGGTAGCCTGGAAGAGCAACTCACCATTGGATTCGAAGGTTAAGTGTAGATTCGAAGGTTAAGTGTATCTCAACTGATGTCTTATTTCAGCTGCCTGAATATTCCTTGTACTCAATAAAAAAAGAGCAGGTGCATAATTAGTATAAAACTACCATGTATTGGTAGGATCATATGTATAATTTCAAAACATGAATGTAAACAAATAACTACATAATAGTGATACAAGCCACATCATGATACAAATTCTATATCACAATATCCTGACTCAACCCATGCATGAAACATGTCCCACATGATCACATAATACACATACCTAATCCTCTTAGAGACCAACATCCAATAATCACATTATGAACAAGTAAACTTGATCCAATCATAGAACCAATCATTTGAACTCAGTTCTCTCATGCAACCCACACACAAATTAGTACACATGTGTTACCCGAACCAACCATAATGATTCATACTAGGCATGATATATGATCCAACCATTAGTATCTCATACATGCGTGGTACCCGAGCCAACCATTAATCACAAACAACTTACACAGACACAATCAAAATGAACAACTACACTTGAAACCACAAGTAATTAACAAGTTAATTGCATGAAGTTATTCACATCAGTCATTTCACATTCGCCTTTCAACCTCTTCACATTCATTGCACAAGCAATACTAATAAGCAATAGACATGCATACATTACATACTTGGGAAATACACAACCATCAACTACCTCGAATCAAGCCTTTTGAAGATCTAAAGAACCCAAACTTTCCCTTTTATCAATGCCTTGGCTTGCTCTTGTTCTAAACAAATAATAGACACGACAATCAATTAACAATGGCCTAACAATACCCAAATTATATACAACTCACAACTCCAGACCAATTCATTATCTTAAACCATGTCTTTTACCACCATTAATTCAAGTCAAAACCTCCCCAAGAGTAATACCCTAGATCCTAAGTCTTAAGAATCAATTAAAAAAATAGGGGAGTAACGAACTTATCTTTATCGAAGAATAAGGTAGAAAATGGGTGGAAATTTCCCTAAATTGCCTTCCCTTCTCCAAAGAATAAAGTTGCAAAAAATATGAGGTTTTGGAACAGTTTTGTATTAAATCATGATTTACCCTGCTATAGAGGCCCGACCCTACATAACGACTTTCCACTCTATAGCGCTTGCATAACCGCTATAGAAGATGCTCAGACGTCCCGTTATAGTGGCGTACTTGCCGCCATAGCATCTTGCACAAAATTAGAGACTTGAAAACCTACCGAAAATCCCCTATTTTGCAACATTCCTTCAACCCTTGACATTCTATACTAACCCATTACGCCAAGTTCGATTTCGAGAGTTTTACTCATCTGAATTCAATTTTGAAAGGCTTTATGGGTTTCTTAATGTCTTGTCTACCAGAAATTATAATTCAAGAGTAGACATATAACCCAACTCATTCTCGAATTTCCCTAGACCTCACCTCTTCCAAATTTCGTAGGAGACTGACCAAACCTAGAGTTTTTAAGTCACTACCCAAAAAAATTCTGACATAATTCTTTCACCATTGGCCTATTAATAATGACCAGAAAGGGTTGTTACGATTTATAATGTTGTGTTGAATATAAATTATTTAGATATGTTACTAGATATACTCAAATAGTCAAATTTGTATTTCGTGAAATTCTAATTTTGTATATTAATTGTATCATCTTATCTACAATTATGTGCCTAAACATCGGACTAGTTTGACAGTTTTCTACCTAAAGAATTTTTCATTTAGAGAAAGGTTTTTCTTTTTAATTAAAACATATTAGTTAATTTATTATAAAATTATATTTATTCAAATATACAAGTAAACAACACATTATTGTCATAGTTTTTAAATATAAAATGTTATTTGCAAACTCCAAATCTCTTGGTCAGTCACCACATTTTAATTATGCTGCAGATTGAGGAAAGTAACTTTTATTCAAATATTTATGCAGTTCTTTTATTTTTTATAGTTTATTTTTAATTGACAAAAAAACTAAGTTATAGTTAAAAGTTAATTTCTTTAGTCCTACAATTATGTGATATTTTGCTACTTCGCTTATTAAGATGGTATCTTCCTCTCCTTTTAATTATAGGGATAGTTGTACATAATGGTAAATTATTAATGTAAAATAAATAAAGTAGCTATCATTTCATTTATTTTCTTTGAGGAGCAAAGGTCTCGGTCAGTTTGCTATTAATGGGCCCACCGATTTGTATAAGTAAAAAAATAAAAAACTGACGTTATTCCCTTTTATACAATATCTTCTTCTCGTTTATATCTCCTATTTTCTTCAATTTCTCCCAAATTTTCTCCCCAAAATTAGTTTGAAAATTCAAATCTTCACCACCACGTTCTCAATTGCAATTTAAAAAATTTCAGGTATCGCCAAAATTTATCTCAATCGATTAATTTAAATTTTTGTGTATTTTTTTTTTAGTTTTTCAAGCTATTCTTCACATCAGTTCATCATCCATACAGAGTTTTCATTCAAACAATGGATGCCCAGTCTCCATCTAAAAGATTCACAAGAGGTGTACACTTGCATGACGAAAATAATGTTGAACAACCATCGTTTTCCTTGGGTCTAACTCAGAATTTTGGGGAGGTTGCAGGTTCAATGTCCAAATCCAACGTAATGCAAGAGATCAGATCCAAATTAAAAAAAGACCCAATCAGATTGGAGGAAATGAGTGCAAAATCGAAGCAATCCAACATCAGAATTGTGGAGGGAGGTAAGAAAGATCTGTCTGATGCTGGGTCAAGTAAAAAAAGGAAAGAAAAAATAACTAATTATACAGATGACAACACAAAAAGAAAGGAAGTGGTTGTTTCTGGCTCATTGGAGCATGATGAGGTATTTGTATAATCATTATTTTTGAATATGTTACGATTGTATATTATTCTTATATTTTCTCTGTTGATTTTATGTCTTGTATATGTTTGTTTATACAGTTGTGTATAGTCACTATGTTAATATCCAAACTAAATGTATAAAATAGAACTATTTAACTATACATACAAGGTAAACAAGTATACATTTGAAATTGGTTGTATAATGTATAACATTAATAGTTATTGTATTAGTATCACAACAACTTCTCTATATATACAGTATAAACATTTATACATTTGATACAATTTTGTGCATTGTTTTATGTATAAGTTTTTGCATTTGTATAAGGATACTTTTTGTATAATGTTCATTTAGACATATAACAATTGCAACAAACTTATACACATACATAAATTGTTTGTATTTCACTATACATACAATGTAAACAATTATACATTTGAATTTGTTTGTATAAGTATAATATCAATAGTTATTGTATTAGTAGCGGTATAACAATTTATCTATATATACAATATAAACATTTATACAATTGAAATCAGTTTGTATAATGTATTTTTTCTTTATAAAACTTGTATAGGTTATTTTCATTTAAAATCTATTTCATACATTTTGATATATGTATTTGTGTCTTAGTTATGTATACATGTATATTTTAATAAAACTGTATATGCATTTTTTTCAGGCTATTAAGTTTTTAGGCACAAGAGAATTAACACGCACACCTCACAGGCAGTGTTACACAAATATTGAAGTAATGAATGTGTTAGCTGAAAAGCTTTCTGAAACTTAGTATAATCAATTTTGTGGAACCACATGTTTTGCCCAATTGTCTAGCAACCGTAGGTGTCATGTTCAAGCACAACTTATTAGGTGCATGTTTTTGAGAGAGATTGAGGTTAGATAAAAAAAATGCAATCCTGATACATGTAAATGGCACCACTCTTCGATTCACCATTAGTGACTTTGCTATCATATCTGGGTTAAAATATTCAGACAATGAGAATGATTTTGTCTTTAATACTGAAGAACCAAACATGATTACTCTTCAGTATTTTGATGTCAAAAAAGCCATCACCAAGAAACAATTGGTTGACAATTTTTCTAACAATGTTTGGGGGGATAATGATGATGATGCTGTGAAGTTTGCTATATTGTTCTACATACATTCATCCTTTCTGAAGAACCAACAACTACTGTAATTGACAGGAAAGACTTGGATTTAGTTGAATCGGGCATATACATTGACTACCCATGGGGAAAAAGGCTTTTGACCTTCTGATTCTACATTTGCACAACAAGATTGAACATGATGAGAAGTATTACAGGTTATATGGTTTCCCACTTGCTTTGCAAGTATGATTTTATGAATGTTGTTCGAATTTTGATGAGAAAATTGTTGTAAAAGTATTTGACCACATCCCTAGGATCCTCAACTGGAAGACAAAAAAGGATTTTCCTCGTATAAAGTACTTTGCGAAGGGCATGTTCAGAGACGACAACAATCCGGTATGCACTGTATAAATATATGTATAAATTTATGCTCGGTATAAATATAGTATATCTATTACTGTATAAATATATAATTGTATAAATATATGTATCAGTTTGTGCTCTAGGAAAATATATGTATAAATGTGCGCCATGTATTAATATATATATAAGTTTTTGTCAATGTATAAATATACCTATAAGTCTGTGAACTGTATAAATATAGAGATCCCATAAGTATATCTATAAGCTTATGCATTGTATAAGTATACATATAAGTTTGTGCAATATATATATGTATGTATAAGTTATTCACTGTATAATTTTGTGCTTTATGTATCTCCTTTTGCATTTGTATAAGGAAACCTTTTGTATAATGTTCACTTAGACATATACAATTGCACAATTATACAAATGCATACATCATATTTGAATGATTTATTAATGAATATGTCAATATGAACGTGTTATAATTTGCAGCTTATTTTTCAGAATCTAAGTCCAACTCCAATGGAACTTACGATTCTTGAATTACCTCCTGAGTATGTTCGATTAGATCAATCTCCAACAAAAATATCAGCTGCAAATGATTTGGACGATGATTTTCAGGATCCTCCCGTTCAAAAAATAACAAGGAAAAAGAAAAAGTTGATACTTGTTCGTCTCCTCCTAAGAAGAAATCAAGGCAGAAAATCACTCCTATTCAGAAGAAGACACCATCCATGATTATTTCAAAGCATCCTTGTTTGAGAAAGTCTCCTCGACATGCCAATGTTCCAAAGAGACCCAAGTCACCACTTCCGAAGAGGCAAGCTAAACAACGTGCTAATGTTACTTCCTATACAGGCATTAAGCAAAATGTTGAGATTAAATCAAGTGTTGCTTCTGAAATACCATCCACCAACAAGTCACCTGATTTCAGTATATCGCGTGAAGAGTTTGAACAATTCCAAATATCGGTATTGATTTTTTTAATTTTTATTTTATTCAACTACTATTTAATTTGTATATTTAACATTAAAGTTACTTATATATGTCCAATTTCAGATGGAGAAACAGTTTACTGATTTAAGGAACTTAATTGAAAAGAAATTCAAAGTTGTGTTGGATTCTATAAAACCAAGAATGCGGAGGATAATGTTTGTTAATAGAGATCAATACATAGATTTTATACATAAAAAAATAAATATACAATTAATATTTTCACTTTAGGGCGATGGTGTAGAAGTTACACATAAAGTGCCAACAGTCAGTGCGATCAGTCCGAAGAACCTTCTCGACATTCACCTTCTGAATTGAACTGTCAATCTATTTAGAATGATCTAAATGATCAAGAGGTATTATACTTATTTATCTTGTTGATCATTCAAACTTTTATGATGTTTTGTATGTAATGAATATTTTCTTAAATCTTCTGCAGAAGGTTGTTCGAGTAGCAATCCCATCATTTAATTCAGAAGTTAGTATTCATCAGTCACATTTACAGTCTCCAGCTGGACACTGAGGATTTAGCCCTTTAAGTCAACAATTCAACACTCTCGAGCCACAAGTAATTTATTAATTTTGTGTTATAAACAACATTATCAATTGCTATATACAATTAAACTAAACATACATATACAGTTTAAATTTTTCCAAATAAATAACATACATATACATATACGTATACAAATATGGGTAGTATTCATATACAATTAACTAACTATCCAACACATGTATAATTGTCAATTGTATAATTTAATATCAACATTCAATTTGTATAACAAATTGTATAATTATGTCATTATTAATATACCAAGTGATATTTGATGCGAGTTCACAACAATTTTGAGGTTCCAATCACTTTTGAGGTTCAGAACACTTAAGAGTTTCCAAACATTTTTGAGGTTCAAAACACTTCTGAGGTTTGAATTTGTCAACAACTGTTTTTTTATTTTTATAATATATAAACATTTGTTTATATTACATCTATTATATATTTAGAAGGAGGATTGTCAAAATGTTCCAATTGAAGTTAACAAAGAGGGATCCCAATTCATGAATGATCAAGCAGACTTCAACAATTCATCATTTGCATGTAGTTCTCAATTTTTATCTTCATAAATTTGACTTTATAATTGTATATAATCTGATCATTTGAATTCTTTTTTGTTTATTATTTTACAACAACAGGATTTATTGAATGTTATATGAGATCAAACTGAAAAGATGGAATTTATTTTTTTACATATACAAATAAATCAGGATCATCCGATGCCAATAAATTAATTGTTGAACAAGTTTTCATGTGTCCAACACCTCTTCAGATGGTACATGATGACCAATCAAACCTTAATCCAGAAAGAAGCATGGTGTTACATCCTTTGTTAGCTGTGGACGAGCACACACAACTACCGATTCCTAGGGAAAGATGTCCAGGCCCATTTAACACATTGCCTTATGTGACATCATTTAGATCAGAGTTTGGTACAACAAAATTTATTGTTTACACAATAATACAAACATACCAATAAATGTTAGTCTTATAATGATTATTAAGACTTTATACATTTCAAGTAGTTTATCAAGGTTTCCTTTCACGTTTGATTTGAAACATCCATTTGTTTCAATGTCGGATGTGGATCTTATTTCTGGAAATGGTTAAATGAAGGCCTGCTTGTTAAGCATAACACAAAGTAAATCATTTTGTAATTACTAAATATACAGATTTAATTATATATACGTATATTTGTATAAAGCTTTACTTTGATTTTGATTTTGTTAGAAAGGACAAAGGAGCGATACAAAAAGAAAAAAGGTTGTCTTACAAATGTGGTTTCATTTTGGAATTGTCATTGTCCAAAACAAGAAGTGGTTCTATAAGCTTGCATACAAAGATCAATTGCTTGATGACTCGGTAAGTGTGATATTATTTATTTCATTATACAATTGATATATTTTGTATAAATGACAATTTTGTACAAATTATAACTACTTATTTTTACAGTACATAGATGTCATTTTGTATTACATACGCAAACCAAGTACTCCGACAACAACACATTCAGTTTTATCACTGTCGATTGCAATTTCAATAATTTGATTCACAACATCTGGGATGCTTATTACAACTTTGAAAGTAATATCAATAAGGACAGTACGGAGGAGTCGATTCTTGAGTACATTAATGGATACAGAATGCATGTTACTGCACCTTGGCACACAGTTGATAACATTCTCATTCATGTTAACGTCAAGGAGATCTTTCACTGGATTTTTATCATTGTGTTCCTTAATGATAGATGTAAACATATCTATGATTCTCTTAGTGGTGGGGCACTACACGATTCAAAAGTTGAAAATGAGATCAAGAAATATGCACAACTTATTCTCATGTATCTATCTAAGTCTGATTTTTATGAGAAGAAAGACATTGACATGTTTTCACACCCGAAATACAAGTCCCACTCTGAATTTGACTCGTTTGAAATGATTTATGTCAAGGATATACCACAACAAACTGAAGGAAGCCTGTAAGTTTTATTATGGTTATTTTTATTTCTATTGTTATTGTTAATTTTATACTGACCATACAATTTGATGTGTTTTATTTTCAGTGATTGGGGACTATATGTTGCTGCTTATGCAGACCATATCAGTAATAGAAATGGGGTTCTAAATTCCTTCGATTCAGAGTTCACATGTATTTGATATGCTGCATTATTGTGGAATTATGGAATGCAAAAGATCCAAGCTGATACCACTAGTGACAATGAGGCACCAGAAAGGCCAATCAGAATTGACAGGGATTGCGATAGCAGTGAAAAGATCACCATTAATTAGAACAGTAGTACTAAATTTCTGTTTTCTTTTGTATATGCAAATGACATGAATAATAAGCTTAAATGTTTTGAACTTCCTAGTTTTTTTGTTGTAATATACTCGTTTGATAATTTAAGTCTTTTACTTCTTTGTTTTTTGTTAATTTCATTATATATGCAGTTTAACACTTTAATAATTATACAAACCAACTTATACAATGTATATTTATACATTAACTCTATAAATTTAGGA
>NW_006239088.1:177285-205423 GCF_000226075.1 Solanum tuberosum | reverse complement strand
TATATATATATATACATTGTTAGGCTTATACAGTCGTTCATAAAGTATAAATATACAAACCACTTAAATAACAACGTATATTTATACATTAACTGTATAAATCTAGGAGTATATCTTATGCTGAGAGTATACATATACATTGTTAGGCTTATACAATCGTTCATAAAGTATAAATATAGAGTGTACATACACATTTTCTGTTCAAAAAGAGAAAAATATTTCAATAGAACAAATACACATAAAATTATTTGTACTAGCATATATACAAAGAGAATAATATGTTCAATATAACTTATACATATACAATTTCTGTATATGATGGACAATATATACGACAATGATAACTCATACTATATCAAGAGCATGAATACAAAAAGAAGAACAAAAATGCTCACTGTTAATAGGACATAACAACTTTATTACATCATCACCATTCCTACTCATATAGTTTTAAACACAAAACCAGTTGCGAATAACATTCAAGTATCTATAAAATCCAATATTACACTCCAATATAATCGAAAGAGCTTATTAAACTTCTTTAGGCCTGTTTCAACATGAACGCCTATTGTGACCTGCAACTTCACATGTGCTACATGTATGCTTCCCTTTGAGACCAAGCAATTCACGTGTTGTTTTTGTACAAGGTCTCTCTTTTGGCCTTCCTGGAGGTCTTTTGAATTTTAGAGGCCGAACTTCACCATACATTATGTATTCAGGTATCACCCATTCTGCTACATCAGGCAAATGATAAATCGATATCTCATAAATCTTCAAAACTGTAATTGGTTTGTACAAATTCGAGCAATATCCATCAGCTACTAGACTTTTTCGCTTCAGTACGGCCCAAGCATGTTCACATGGTATTTCTTCGTATTGAAACTTTCCACAACTGCATGTTTTATTCTTTAAACAGACCACAAAACTCCTATCATCATTAGTCACATTGTGTATATATTCAGTCGACGGCACAACCTGTTTCATACAAACATATTTATGTATATGTATAAGTTTATGCAATTGTATATGTATTAATTCTAACTGTGTGCATAATTGTCTTTATACAATTTTAAAATAATTAATTACTGATTAATCAATATTAGATATACATAAAACATACCCCCATTCGTGTGCTCATTGCTTCATTTTCGACCAGTATATTTTGAAAATTTTCAATCAACGGAGTAAATGTACATGTTGCCTCATGTTTGTTGTCATGATTCCATCTCCCAAACATCAGTCTAACCTCTTCCAAAAAATTAAAAATTGATAATTCCCTCGCCGACACTAGTGCACCATTTATACTCTCTACAATATTAGACGTCATAGCCCATCCCCGATGAGTTTCTGCATGACACCTTGACCACTTATCATATCCAGCTAGCTTCAAATATTCTTTAACACCTACATCAACCTTTTCTACAGTATCCAGTACCCTATCAAACTCAAGTTTATTGCATGTCTTTGCCATTGTATAAAATACAGGACTTAGCTCCTTGGAGGATTTTCTAAATTTCTTTTCAACATTATCCCACAAATGCCACATACAAGCATAATGCGACACATTATTATACACTCTTGTCACTGCCTTTATAATGCTCTCATTTCTATCAGAGACAACACACATATTACTCCTTTCCCCATAAGCCTCCCTTAGTTGTACAAAGAACCAAGTCCAAGCGGCGTCATTTTCCGAATCAATGATACCATATGCTAGTGGGAAAATATGTCCTACATTTTTATTTATATACAAATTAACATAAAATCAAAAATATACATACTAAAACATACCTTCTCCATCCGTCCCATTATACGGTCCTCTTAGGTGACTTCTATCAACAACGATTACAGGCCTGCAATGATCAACGCCTTGTATGAAACAATTCAATGCAACAAAAAGATATAAGAACTCATTTTTGTCGATTTTCTTCAGACGTATATGCGAGCCTGGATATGTAATATCCATCATATACAAGTATGCAGGAAGTTTGTTGTAAGATGCAGAAGTGGTGCCCCTCAAGGAAATCAAAGCCTTCTCTTTAGCCCTACAAACCAACGAGTAATTAACATCAACTCCCAGATATATTTTCACATCACTCCGAATATCAGAAGGTGTATATTTTCTCTTGTGATCAACAAGCTTAGGCTTAACAATCCCACCAATCAGCATGCTTGTTGCATGTTTTTGTGAATATACTTTATCCTTCAAAGGACAAGTATGATCTGTATTAAATGCTCAGATCCTAAAACATTCCAGACTTGTTGATATTTGATGCTTTCATTAACCAATCACATTCATCAGAAATACATTCCAGCGTATAACTACATCAGCAAATAGAGCATAACACATCAATATACAAATAATTAAAACAAAATATACAGTTTTGTATTTGTATGTACAAACTATTTACCTGATTGCATTTGACCTCACTGTCCTATATTGAAATCTCTTTTCAATTGCATATTTTTCCATCACAGATTTCAAAGTGGCTTTCATCCTTATACACTTGGTCAACCTCCACGTACTTATTACATGGATCTGAAATGACTCCATCGCAGCTCCCTGACCCCAAAACACAAAGCGGCTCTACCGATTCACCAATTGACATCTGCCTAGTCTCAAATTCAGCAATACCATCTATACAAATAGATCTAACCATACATTTCTCCTGATTTGAACTTACAGTTCAATGGTATTGTTACTATTATCCAGTTTGCTTATACAAATTGGATACTTGTTGAAGTCATTTGCACTCTTTTTAAGCATGATATATACTTTAACACCCATGCCGTTGTGAATCAACATTAGTGTGTTGATTTCTTCAACCTTATACTCAATTTTCAGCTTAATCACATTCATATCAACCCCGAGTTGCATTGCAATAACATTATACAACTCCTTATACAATGAACTTTCTTTAAAAATCACCCCCTCAATTGTATAATCAACGTAACAATTGCCACTGTCTCATCTACCAGAATGCATAAACAACACAACTAATGAAGCCATTTTTAGAATTTTTGTATAAAAAAATTAAATTATATATACATATACATTTATATGATTGAGAATCTCAACAACAAAACGAACATATACTTATACAAATTATAGCGAATTTAGTTTTTCAGTTATATACATATTCCCATTATATACTTATATAAATGATTATATACACAAATTAAAGCTTTATACAAATATACAATTGACAAACCTAAAATAATTGACATATACATATACCTATTATATATAAATATACAGAATCAAATATTCAAAATAAAGATGAACCTGCACTGTATAAATATTCAAATTCCAATAAACAATCAACAGTTTCATATACTTATACAACTCACAACAACACTAATATGTATATGTATATAACTTACAACGAATTTAGTTTTTCATTTATATACATATTCTGAATATACACTTATATAAATGATTATATACACAAATTAAAGCTTTATACAAATATACAATTGACAAACCTAAAATAATTGACATATACATATACCTATTATATATAAATATACAGAATCAAATATTCAAAATAAAGATGAACCTGCACTGTATAATATACAATTTACAAAATTATATAAAAATATACAAAATCATATATCCAAAATTAGGATGAAGCTGCACTGTATAAATATACAAATTCGAAACAAATAGTCAACAGTTTCATATACGAATTATACATATCTTACCGAATCATATCAAAACACCTATACGTATAAACTCTTTACAAATCATAATACAATTTCATCTTCATTCATAGTTTCAACACCAAATATACAAATCCGAACAAAAATATTACTGTGAAAAAAGTAAAAAAGTGAATCTCCGATCAAAAATTCAAAATAATCAACAATTTCATCTAGAAAATTTGCAAATCACAAAATTTCTTAGAAATTTTCATATACAAATTATACATATTTGATTGAATCATATCGAAACACCTATACGTATAAAATCTTAACAAATCATAATACATTTTCATCGTCATTCATAGTTTCGACACCAAATATACAAATCTGAAGAAAAATATGACTGTGAAAAAAGTGAATCTGCGATCAAAAAATTCAAAATAATCAACAATATCATCCAGAAAATTTGATAATCACAAATTTTCTTAGAATTCAAAATAACTTTTTGAAATCATAAGTGTTAAACTCTATTACGAACAAAATATACATCTCTAAATCTACATTCAATTGAAATTGATGAAAGTTTAAAAGGAAATCTAATTTTGAATACACGCTGAACACCATTTTCGATCAGAAAGAAACAAAATCAGAGTATTTTTTCATCATGAAATTACCTCCTGTTGTTATCTCTAAAATCAATATGATCTCGATTGTTTGTATAGTACCGTCAATAGCTTGATCGATTTTCTGAATTGAGTTACAATGGAGTTCTTACTGTTGAAGAAGACGTAGAAGGAAGGAAATTCGATTGAAACATAATGTGTGTGACTTCATCAATTTTTTTCCTTTCTTTCTAATCGAAATTACCGCCTTTTTGTTTAATTTAAAAAAAAATTAAAATGTATATTAAATTGAAGGAATACCGTGATATACAGAAAGACAACTTCATAGCAAACTAAAATTTTGCTATGGAGTGCAATTATATAAACTATTGCCATAGCATATAATTATGAATTTTATATTTACTATACATAAAATTTACTCTTAATTATATATAGATAGATAGATATAGATTTGTTTTGCTTGATTCATAAGAAATCACTTTAGATTTATTGTTTGATTTGTATATTTTCTAAACAAGCCCCAAACGTTCTCAGTGCAATTTTCAAAATTTTAATGTTTCTTAATATTTCTTAGTTTAATTAACAATCTAAAGAAAATCATTAATAATACAATTCACATGATGATCTTATTAGTGCACATGAAAAAAGTTCAATGTATTTTAGGTGGAAATTAGTCATACTTAACTTTCATTTCATCTTGGATAAAAAATACTCGACTTCTTCATAATTGTTTTTTGAATGACACTCTAAAAATATAGTAATTGACGATAAAAGTTTATACCTTTAATACTTTTAAAAAAATTATATTTAAGCGCAAGACTTATTTTATTGGTTAAAGAAGACAAAATCATAGCAAAATTAGACAAAAATAGCCCCAAATCGAACCCAAAATAAAATATGTTAGAAAATCCAATGATAAGTCAGTCCACCATCTAGTACTAATACCTTATACTACCATTTCTAATCTAAATGCAATAAGGGTTTCCTAGTCCAGCAGCTTCTCCTTCTTCAATGTGATGACTCCTCATTTAATTTGATATTTTTGAAAAATAAGTCCAAAGAATATTTCAAGTGAAATAATATTTTTTACTCAAAAAAATTATTTTATTTTCACATGAAATTCATGTCAAAAAACTTGATCGCAACTGAGAAAAATTGAAACTTTTATATTCATTTCCTGTTGAACCAAAATACGTATAAAAGCTTCATTTGTCCTATTTATTTCAAATCATTCCATCCTAACAAATGGTTCCACAAAAATCAAAATCTTGATATAGTATTAAAATTGAGAGAAAATTATCAAATTAAAAAAAAATTGTAACTACTTTTGGACTCTTTTTAAAAAATTTAAATATATGAGTTTGAGGCTCTTTTATTAACTTCAAAATTCTGTACAAAAAGACCCAACGAGCCCAAAACAAACATCAGTCAAAGAGAAAAGGCCTATTTACATAGATAATGTATTATAAATATTTATTTACGAGTTATAGCATATATCTTACTCTTACACAAATTAGCCTTATTTTTCTTACCAGAAATAGCTAAATACATATTTAATTTAATAGTCTCTCTTTTTTTTTTGGGGAAAAAGGTCTGAAATATATCCAAACTTTGGCTGAAATTGCTGTTACGATACCGAACTTTGGAAATGACCTTTTACCCCCCTACACTATTTAATAGTGTATTTTAAAGGTTTATATGTGCCCACGTGGACATCATAAATATTGCATAATTATAAATAGTAACATGTCCACGTGTGCACATATATACCTTTAAAATACATTATTAAATAGTGCAGGAGGTAAAATGTCCTCCATAAAGTTTGGTATCGTAACAACAATTTCGGTCAAAGTTGAAGTATTTTTCAAACTTTTTTCCCTTTTCTGTGCTTCTTTCTTTCTCCCTCCATTCTTCTCTTCTTCTTTTTCTTCTCTCTCCCTCTCTTTCTCTTTCTCTTTATTTTTTTAAAGGTATTCAATTATTTTAATTTCAGACTTGATTTTGAATTGACATTATTATAAATAATTTTTAAAAATTGGAACTTATATATTAATATTTAAGGATGTTTGGTGAAGACTAAAAATTATTTATTTTGAAGATATTAAAATATGAAGATTTTTTTTGACGTCAAATAAAATAAATAAATAAAAATTATACTTGTAATACATTTTGAATTCAATACATTATACATATTATAGACATTTTTCATGCATATGGTGAATATATAATTAATATATTTATAATTCTATACTAATACATTTTGTGACGATCCAGATCGTCGTGATTGGCACCCACACTAATCCTCCGGTGGGAGAACCATTACTACAATCCAAACTAAACAACTTAACCAAAAACTATGCATTTAAAGATACAGAAGCAGGTTTAAATGACTAAAAGAAATACGGAGTTCTCATAAACTCCAAAGGTTTAAACAAATAACTCAACCAAACTAATACGGAAGAACAACCCCTAGAATCTGAAAGTCATTGTACCAAAACTCTACTAATGACAAGTCTAAGAACAAGGGGTACAACCCCGAAACTAAACAAACACTTTAAACAAATAGTCTGAGCCCGAAAAGAGTGGACTTAAACAAGAGAGATCCATGACAGCCTGAAAGAACTAGCTCACCCTTGAATCCGGTCACGCTCAATAGTCACCTAGCTGAGGTATATCAATAGCCCCCTGAAGATGCCCTGTACTGAACAAAGAACAACAAGTGCAGTATCAGTACACAACCACAATGTACTGGTAGGATCACACGACTATCCCAATAAGTGAAACACATGCAAGTAACCACAAAATTATAAAACAGGCATATACCGAACATAAACAATATTAGTCATCTTTTCAGGATCAATGTAGCATTCCACGTTTTCAATAATACACATTGATTATCATTTTAGAACAACAAACAGTCTTTCAACCTCAATCACCATTAGATATGAACGTAATCATCACAAGTAGATACACAACACAATTCAATGGTCCTCTCACGGAACCCAAATCAATGGTCCTCTCATGAAACCCATACCAAACTGTTAGTGTACCAGTACGTGGTACCTGATCCAAGTTAGTGTGTCGAATCGTGACACCTGTTTTAATGTTTATGTCGGTATGTGACAACCGATCCCAGTTAGTGTGTCGGATCGTGACACTCGTTCCAATGTTTATGATGGTACGTGGCAACCGATCCCAGTTAGTGTGTCGGAACGTAACACCCGATCCATTCAACAAGCCACAATCACAAGTACATTCTCATAATTATATAATCAAGTCATGATTCATGGCATTCAATTATTCAATTATCCTCATTCACGATTAGTGTGATCAGTAATGCAACATTAACATACATACATGCATTATAATGATGCAAGTACAAACACATATCACACCACATGAAATCACAACCATCACCTACCTCGAACAAAGCTTGAATCCCCTAAGAAACTTGATTTTTCCCTTTTCGGATTCTTTTCGCTTGTTCTTGGTCTACAAACAATCAATATAATGCTAAGATCAATAAACAAGACTTAATTACCCGGAATATAATCAACACTATCAATCCTAGATCAAACCCATGATTCCAATATACAAATTAGGGTCTTTTCCACCATCCAAACAGTTCCAAAACCCTTCCCCAACAATAATCACCCAAGAAACTAGGTTCTACGAATCGAAAAATGGATTCGGGGAGTGAAAACCTTACCTTTAGCCTCAAGAATGGTGGAAAAACTGTCAAGAAAACACCTGGGGTCGTTCCTTAGCTCTCAAAGTCGAAACTTGACAGAATAAAATATTTTTGGGATTTATTTTCCGACTTAAGTCGTGTCTGTCCCGCCACAGCGGTCCTCACCGCGCTACAACGGCCTCGCCCTGGTGGGAAAATCCCGCCTTAGTGGCTTGCACGAAAACAATGAGCAAATTTAAGAATTTCAAACCCCCATTTCACAACACACCTTCATCTCATGACACTCAAAAAATACTTATTATGCTAATATCAGTTTAGGGAGTTCTACTCACCCTAATTCAATTTCGTAAAGTCATACAGGTTCCTTAATGTCTTAGCTATCTACCCATGTGATCAAATTCACAATTAGGTCTCCCAATTGTTACCAGATTTCCTTAGACCTCACTGACTCAGATTTTGTCCAAATCTGGACTAGGCTAGGAATTCCCAAGTTACTACTCAAAAAATTTTCTGGCCCCAATTCTTTCCTCGTTGGCTTTTCTATAACGACGGGATCAGGTCGTTACACATTTTAACATTGTTAATAAGAGAAAAAAGTTATAATACATTTTGAATTCAATATATAATACATATTATAGGCATGTTTCAATGCACGTAGTGAATATATAACTAAAACATTTTTAATACAATAACATATTTTAGTACCATTAATAAGAGAAAAAAATAAACAACAATTATAATACATTTTGAATTCAATATATAATACATATTATAGGCATGTTTCAATGCACGTAGTGAATATATAACTAAAACATTTTTAATACAATAACATATTTTAGTACCATTAATAAGAGAAAAAAATAAACAACAATTATAATACATTTTGAATTCAATATATTATACATATTATAGGCATGTTTTAATGCATGTGTTGAATATATAACAAAAACATTTTCAATACAAATATATTATGAGTATTATATGTGAATTTCAAACATTCTAGTACTATTTAAATTATTTTACATTGTTAGAAATATATTATATTTGTTCTGGAATGATAACTATCGAATTTATAGTAATGTATAATATCGAATTCGAATTGTACTATAACTATTGTTTATATTTATACAATTTAAATATAACTTTAATACAGATTCTTAGAGCTTCACCTCTTCTTTTTCGTAATCACCACCACCTCAAGCCCATTTCATACTATTTATATTTAACACAGTTTTGGTACAATTTTAATACAATTTTTCAAAACTTCACCTAATATACAATTTTAATATAACTTTAATATGAATTTATATCAAATGGTTATTAAAGCTAAAATTATGTTATATATGGTAATAAAAATAAAGTAACAAGGCCAATCCATGAAATGAACTAATTAGCTCATATTAATGACTCCCTAAAAATAGGGTTTCCAAATTGAAATCCTCTTCTTCCTGGTATATGTCGCAGCTAGGAGCTTTCTCGAACTCATGTGGTGAATCATCAACCTGCACCTCCGTCGTTCTTGATGGCCATTCATCTATTTCTTTCTCTTTTTTCCTTTCTCCTTTTGTTTCCTGACCTCTCTTTCCTACCGTTTCCAAATTGAGCTCCTCTTCTTCCTCCTATATATCTCCATTAGGAGCTTTGTCGAATATCCCCTCATGCGGTGGATCATCAACACCTTCGTCTTTCTTGCATGAACATTCATCTCATCTCGCAGAGGTAATACTCATCTATTTCCCTAACTCTTTTTGTTTTCAGTCTGGTGGATGTTTCGGTAGAGGTGCCTATTTGTCTTATGTTTGAGCTCGTTACTCACTGTGAGTTACTGACTCTATCTCTTCTCTTTTGCTTCCTCTGCCACCCTTCTAACTTTGTCTTCAATAGAAGAAGAAGCAAATATGTTCCTGGTAACTATAAATGATGTTTTTCTGGTCTCTCTTATTCTTAACACAACCAAATTAATTCCGATTGAAATGAAGGGAGTTCAAAACAATGAAGAGAAGTGAAGAGAGAGAATTGAATTGCTCCCTTTATGTGTCACGACCTCGACCGCCATAATTGGCACCCACACTAACCTTCCGATGGGAGAACTACTACTACAACCCGACTAAGCAACTTAAAGAAACGAAACCATTTAAAAATACGAAAGCAGGTTTAAATGACGAATTCAATATGGAGTTCCCATAAAATCTGAAGGTTTAACAAAACAACTAAGTATGACCCTAGCGGAAATTCAACCCCTAGACCTGAAAGTCATTGTACCAAAACTCTATTAATCAACAAGTCTAAGAAAAAGGGGTGCAACCCCGGAAACTAAACATAAGTAAAATGTCTAAATATCTAGTCGGAGTCCGAAGAGAATGGACAAAAACTAATTATGGATCCATGGCAGCCTGAAAGAACTGACTCACCCTCGAATCCGGTCTTGGTCAATGATCTCCTAGCTGGGGTCTATCAGTAGCAGCCTGAAGATGCCCTATACTCAACAAAGAAAGAGCAAGTGTAGTATCAGTACACGAAATCACTGTGTACTGGTAGGATCACGCGGCTATTCTAGTCAGCGAAATATAAGCAAGTAATTACAACACAGTAAACACGCATATACAAGATGCACAATTCAATTATCATTTCAGGAGCAAGATACATTTTTCCAATATCAACTAGAGGTAGACATAAATGTAATCATTACAAGTGGTCCTCTCATAGAATCCACACCCAAACTGTTAGTGTGTTGGAACGTGACACCCGATCCAAGGTATGTGTTGGAACGTGACATCTGATCCAATATATGTGTCGAAACGTGACACCCGGTCCAATATATGTGTCAGAACGTGACACCCGGTCCAGTCAACACAGCCACAGTCACATTCACACCCATAATGAACAGTGCACATAGTTACACAGTCAAGTAATAGGTTCATGGCATGTAATTGTTCATACTTAATCATTTCATTAGATTCAATTCATGTTTCCCTATTCACATACATACATGCATACAATGGAGCAATTAACAGACATATATAACACGACGGGAAGTCAAACCATCACCTACCTCGAAACCAAGCCTGAATAATCTTAAGACACTTGAGCCTTCCCTTTCCGGAGTCTTTCAGCCTTTTAAGTCCTGACTGTCCCGCCACAGTGGGATGTAAATTGATGAACCATAATAATCTCGCATCACAAGCCTGCGAATAAACTTTACCAGTAGGAAAAATGAATTGTTATAAGGAGATGGCATAGAAATTAAGACAAACCTATTAAAGCTATTGAGTTTGAAATGTCTCTTTCCGACTGGTAGATTTTATTCGGAGCCTCTTTCTTGTAGTTTTGTTGGACAGGGACTTTTCCTGTTAGCTAATTGCGAGATGAATCATCAATTTTGTTGGACATACATTTAAGTTTTTTTGCAGAAAAAAACATGCATCATTCCTCAGAAAAGAGGTATAAAGCACAGCCCACAGGTGGTGCCATATATGGAAAGAACTATGCAGACTCTGAACTTACTATTAGATACTCCCTCAAAGCTTAAGAAAGTGAAAAACATTTTTAAATCTTGTTATCTTAAACTAAATATTGTAATTAGAATCAGATTCATCCTCTTTTCCTTTATAACACCGCCTTTTATCTCATAGACTTCAATTGAAGGAAGAAAAATATTGTAATAAATGGTTGCACTATGAATGACCTATCATAAAAATATTGTAATAAATGGTTGCACTAAGAATGACCTATCATTATGAATACCTCAATCCATAATATAGTTGGGATTGCTAGCTATATATATGAACCTTCCATATTCAGTCTACACTATGGTGACCAATTTCATCCCAAAATTCTATCACTAGATGTAATTATAATAGGTTAGTTTGTACCGGATGCAAAACTCACATAGGCGTAGTTTATCATAAACACAAAAGGAAAACATAAAATAAATGCAAAACTTATAAAACCTTGAGTCGTTTACCGTTTCCCTACAACTTATTCTAGTCAAGTTATCCATAAGTCGAGTGTGCCATGGAATATACTAATAGCATTGTCGACAAACTGTACATGAAATATTAACTCTCACATCATATCATCATCATCATATATATATATATATTAATATATATTTATTTATTTATTTTATACTAAAAATGGAAAGCCACAAAAATAAAAGTTGAAATACTATTTTAGCCCTATTTTAATTCAAAATGTTATAAAATATCTAAGTAATTAAATATTAAATATTAATTATATCATATTATATTATATTAAATACTAAAAATGGAAAGGTGTTAAGGACAAAAGTTGATCCAAAATTCCTAATAATAATATTAATAGTAATAATTAATAATAATAATAATAATAATAATAATAATAATAATAATAATAATAAACCCTTAAAAAATTGATTGACTACACAAAACTGCACTAAAAGATTGTAGTAACTATAAACTGAAGCCCAACCATTTGCCTGTTCATTTACTATGGGATATGGCCATACAGCTTCCACATCTCCTTACTCTTTTTTTTCGTTTTGAATTGTATTAAATTTTTTATTTGTTATGTTTATAGAATGTATACTTACACTTTGCACTTAAATATTTTAAAATTAATGATAGATTTGAGGGCTAAATATTAATATTTGATGATTATTTTTGTCTTTCAATTTTTCATTTTGGGACTTTCCATTTATAATATAGTAAGTCAAAAATTGAATTACTAAAATGTCCATCAAAAGTTTATTAATTTTCTTACCCCTTAATCCTATAATATCTTTTATGTTATTATTGTACCTAAAATTAAATATATGTTGCAAATTGTATGGTGAATTAATATTATTAAATTGTAGTAAGTTATTATTATAAGAAGACATAAAAGCCTAATGGTATTGTTTAATTAATTATCCATGAGGAAATAGACTCATGCATCATGTATGTACCTTTAATTCCTTAGTACTAGCTAGAATCAATTGCATATTTAAATGTGGCTATTTTTGGGCATTAAATTCTTATTCCATGTATTGGTTATTTCACTTCTTTTTAATGGATAATTATAAATTTAAAAGACATTTTAAGAATGTCTCTCCATTCTCCAACATAACTTCTGAACTTTCTACAGAATTCTAGGCAAACTTTTGGCTTATAAATATAATGTGCATGAGGTAAAATTATTATTGGCAAATACATAAGCTAATTTGCCTTTCAAAGTTCAGAAGAAAAAAGAAATCGATTTCATCAATTACAGAAAATGCTTAAGCGTGGAGATCGTCGATTAAGGTAGAAGGTTATAATGGAGTGTTCTCTTGCTTTTCAAAGGGTTTAGGCTTAGTGGAGTTTGTCGTATTAGTACTTTTATTCTTGTACGGTCTTGCTTTTGCTTTCTGCCACTAATTGTTTTTATGATGTTTCGGTTTTTGCACTTTTTTTGTTGTTGTTATTGTTTCCGTAATAGTTGTTATATTATATTATATTCTCTTCGCTGTCATTTTTTTCCCATATTTACTCTGATTTGCTATACTCGACTCAAGTCGAGGTCTTCCAAATTGAGGTAAGGTTTGTGCACACCCTACACTCCCTAGACGGATTTCACGAGATATGTTATTATTATAAAAGAAATAGCTATAAAATCAGACAACAAATTTAAACGTTTGGGCTGAATTGATGAATGTACATCTATTTTGCTTTGTTAGCAAGTTTTGTCGAGAAATATGTTTATTCATCTCGTTTGATCAATTATTGATAATTTTTAAGATTTCTTTTGTCTTTAAATTTCAATTATTTTAGTTAATTCAATATTTAGAGGTATTTACATGCATTTACAGTAAACTAGAGCATGAAATTCAATCGACATATTTCTATATACCATTATGGGGCTATATGATATTTATTTTCTTCACGTACTTATTGCTAGATGGTAATCGCATTTGTCCGCTTTTTCGAGTTTATTTCTATTCAGCAAACAAATAATTAAAGTAATGAATTGCAGTAAACAATACAAGTTCAAATTTCAAATGGTGTCTCCGTATCAAAACAACAAATATTTTCTCAAGTGACATACCTTTTAAAATATATTTTTCATTTAATATTTTGTTACATTATATATATATATATATATATATATATATATATATAGTGTGTGTGTGTGGAGCAGTGAATATGATGACAAGCATCACTGGTAAATTTTACCTCTACTTTTTATCAGAAATAAGTGTCATTATCTTATTCTGGAGAAAAATATGATCCATACTTCGTTATACATAATTTGCAAATTATAGGATTTGTCAGTGCAATTACTTCCCTCTCATGGTCTGTGTCTTTTATTTTTCCTCTTTAAACTTGTAGCTTCCGAATTCTGAATATGGATAACTTATTGATTTTGTATTTATTTTCTATCTATAATCTATATGAATAAAGTCTTACGAATGATGTGTATGTTGTATTTTTCTTTTACTTTTTGTGTGTTTTTTCTCTATTAGACTTCACCAATCGAATTCTTATGAATTTTTTTTTATCATTATCGTAAGTCTGTATTATTATTTGGCTCAAATCAGTTATTTGTGACTTTATTGGAAGTGTGTTAACTACTAAACGAAGTTAAAAGATTATCAATAATAACTTCGAAGGAATTGATTTACCGATGGTAGCTTCAAAGAAATTGATTTTAAACATTACAATGTGCCCCTCATTTGGTGTTTCTTGACGCACATTAAAAAAATATTAGTCACTTCACACGATTTGCATAAAATTTTAATTGTTCTAATGAATCAATAAAAATTCACATGAAACACACGTGCAACGCACGTGTCCAGAGACTAGTAGAGATAAATATGAAAAGTTCAGCTTAAATAACCTTAGATGTTTAACTAACTTGCACTCAATGTAAGGCTTACTTACATCTGTTTCATATTTAAAAAAAAGGAAAAGGGTCAAAAATGCCCTTAAACTATATGAAAGGAACAAAAATGCCCTCCGTTTATAGTTTGACTCAAAAATGTCCTTACCGTCAATACTTTTACCGGGGTAACATTCTTGTAATTGTTTCTATTTACTTCAACTTTACATGATCTGCATTTTACAAGTCCTACAGAATGTAAGTTGTAAAATGAGAAAGAAAATGTGGTTAAAATTGAAGAAGGTCAAGTTCACTAAAATTTCCAGGATTGCTTCTGGAGCTTAGAATGTGGGGTGTTTTTTGGTCTGGATTAGGAAAAAAGAATGTGAAAATATGAGTATTTGTCTATAGAACCTTGTGGAGTGTTGTTTGGTCTGGATTAATACAAGAGCAAGATAAAAAATTGTGATTCTTTTACTATTATGTGCAATAAAGAAGTAGCAAGGTCCTGAACATATTTTTGCATATTCTTGTATTTTAGTATTGACCTATTTGTTTATGATTGGCATTTGTATTGACACTCATAGTAGAGAATTTAGTATTTGTTTACATACTATTGTTCACATACAATATGTAAGTATTTTTTTATAAATCACCATAATGGTTGGATTAGGTTTCAGTCCTAATCATTTTATTGCATTCAAAAGAGGTTACAAAAGAAGGGTGAGAGCATTTATCATATCACTTATTGTGTATTTTCCTTTGCAGACAGGTGATGCTAGTGACAGTAGTCGTAGTGACAATCGTTAAAGTTCCATGAATAGTTGCAGGTCATTTCTCGAGTATGGATGCTAGTGAACCCTTTTCATCAATAAAAGCAAGATTAGCAAATGACAGTTTTTGTAGTGATTTGAAGTTTCTTGTAATCGTAATGGTTGAAGTGAGTGATATGTTTCAATTTAGTTTGTAAAACTAATAGTACACTTTATGATATTTTTTTTGTTGAAATATTTTGTTATTTCTTAATACTAATATGCCCTTTTAGGTTTGACTATGATCTACATGTTAATTAGTCATTAATATTTAAAATAGAATTTTTCTAGCATAATGCTCTAGAAGGTTACATATTCATAAAGTACAGGGGTTAGAACTCCTGTTAATCTTGACGTAAAATTCATGATTTGCGGGGGGTTTTGACTCCCAAAGTTCACAAATTGCTGGGGTTTTGACTCCTAGATATTGAAGTGCAGTTTTATAGATATGCATTTGTGGGTTCAAAACCCCCGGTAATAAGCCCCCGCTAATGGTAACAAGGGTTCGTCCAAAACTCCCGGGACTTAATTGTGGCACACTTAATTGCAGGAGCTCTCTCAACTGCCGTAACACTAAATTGTGGGGGTTACTGACCGTCAGAACATGTAATTTTAACTCCCACAATTTAGGCATTTTTTTGTAGTGTCTATTGTTGAAGCTCAGGTTGAGAGGAATTCCTCCATGAATGTCCACATGAGAGACGATCTCTTAGTGTGGTAATATAATGGAACTAAACTAAAGTTTTAGGTCAAATGAACTCCTTAAACAAATGTTCGGGGTTAAAGAAATGGCTCATATAGCACCCCACCAATTCGAAAGGTTTAAATTAACTTGTACCTTTAGGATAAGATTATGAGTATCTAATATGCTAAGAATAATGTGTTATGAGGCATTATAGTATCACAATGGTTGTATGTTATGTGTTGAAGTCAAGTAAGTTGCAAAATAAAGGTCAATAAAAGTTATCGTAAGTTTCTTTAATAAATTTTCTAAATTTTGGGTCAAATGTTTCACATCCTTTTCTGAATATATAAGAACTAAAATGGGCCACGACCAACAAAATTGAAGGTCTACGAGTCTAGTTTCTAACGAATCAAACCTTACGTCAATCCTACATCAGAGTAAAGAGTTATGCATGTTTTACAATGGACTATCTGGGCTGAAACCATGTCGCGAACCAGGTTGGGTCAAAATATGGTATAAGGAACCTTAAGAGAGGTTCCAATGGAGTTCTTGGCTGATTAAGGAGAGATTTTAGCGACTTCTATCGCTAAAGCCTACCCCATGCCTTGAAACGTGATCTCTATGTGTGGAAATTGTTTTCCTTTTCTATTAGTTATGTTTAGAGCTAATTTTGGAAGATAGAAATTTGTAGTTCTTTCTGGTTCTTCAAGATTTACTCTTGGTTTGCTAAGATAATCATATTGGGACTCTTTCATGATTGTTTTTATGAAGTTCTACGGACATTTCACTAAGTGAGGATCCTACGGAAAATATACTAATTTAAGCTCAATTATAAATTATTCATAGGTGTGTATAAGCTGCGTATATATTGTGTTTGTGAATCTTAGGACGTAAGGAAATATTTTTGTGAAGGAACTACAGTCATTCGAGCATTCGTTGGAAAGGTATGTTAAGGCTAAGCTCTGTCCTTTGTTGCAGAACGAATCTTGGGAAATTACAAAAATGTTAATTGAGATATTTTACTGTTCTATTGCTAGATAGAATTTCTATTTAAGGCGTTGGGATCGCAGTTGAAGTATTTTTATGATTCTATTATATTGACATTCCACTCGTTTGGTCAAACAAGGTATCCAACATTTATATGTCATTTCATTGACTTCCTTGACTATACGTCCATATGTTTGAGTTCTTATTCTCCTTTGGTGGGTGTGATTTAAAAATATTATGAAGAGACATTGAGAATCTCCAATCAGACCTCCTTTCTCGCTAAAGTCATATTTTTAAAAACATTTAGAAATACGTCGATTTTCAAAAATTTCAAATGTAACTTGTATGTTGAAATTATTAAAACACTTGGTTTTGGAAATACTTTCTTTTACAAATTATCAAGGAAACGGGTATAGGAACTTAGTGAAGCATATTAAATCTTTATGAGCATCCTTAAGTTTAAGTTACCTTTCTAAAGTTGAGTTAAGTATTAAGGTTTATTCTAAAAGCATAAGGGGTGCTACGAGACATTTACAGGTTATACGAAAGTGATTATGAGATTATGAGAATAAGACTACGAAAAAGCCAGGATTTTCTAAGTTCTTTCCATAGACTACTATGTGTATTCAAACTTCATATCATGGCATGTTATATGCATTTACTTCAAGCTATAATTAGAGAAAGGGGGACCTATTAGCCTAAAAGACTATGTTTATTGTATAGATGGCCACAAGTTGGCAAATATAATACTAGTTAGCTACCGGTAAAGACCACCATTGCTAGCATTTGATTGGATATGTCATTCATTTGCATCCATATATGTATTCACGACATACGAACATGAGCATACCATGCATATTTGATGTCTAGGAGGTCAGATATCATCCATGGAGGTTATTTGAATTTCAGTTTCATGTGGTATCTCTATTACACTTTTTACAGTAACTATTGATGATTTTACTTTCTGTCTTACATACCAGTATATTTTTATTAATAGTGAAGTCCCATTTCCTAGGGACGCTTTTTTTTTTGTTTGTTTCATGCGAGCTGGTCCAAGAAAGAATTTTAATGTTCAGTTATGAGTTGGTAAGCTCTATCTTTTCCTGGCCTATCGAAGGATGTTTACTTTTGCTGTGCAGTTTGAGTTTAGTCACGGCCTTGTCTACAAAGATTTTGATGTGTCACTTAAGTTATATAGGAATTCCTGAGCCCAACTTTTTCCTTACTCAAAATTGAATACCCGCTTAGAATACCAAAACAAATGATATTTGTTGGTGCAAAATCGTATTCATACAATTCTCATTTTGTATCGTGATTAATTGGATCGTTTCTCTATGGATTCCTATTCCAAACTCTTCTAGATGTGTTTCCGAGTATTCCTTGATCATTTCATCCAAGAAGAGGAGTTCCTCTAATTCTCTGAATTTTTCTAGAAGACTTTTTTCTTAAATATTTTTCCAATTTCCCGGCTAATGCGTGTTGATTATACTTATTTAAGTACGACATACTTGTATATTCTATTTCTTCTTTTTATGGCATCATCCAGCTTTTCAAGACCTGGTCAAGGAATTTTCCAATTCCTTGAATGGATTTCTTTGAGCACAAAATAGAGTGTTTAGTTGTATATTTGTTGGTGTCGAAAAGGAGCACCAAGAGTGGTTGGACATCTATGGTAATTAATGCAATAGATGAAGGCAATGAAATTGTTTAGGCTAAATAACAGAGAGAAATAGTGGAGTTTCGAGAATGATAATCATATATTTTCTCATTTTTTTCGTAGTAAGAAGACACTAATACACCCCCACTACACACCACACACTCAGATGACTAGCGTGGTCCTTCCACCATCGAAGAGCCACGTATCCAGGGTTGACCACATCATCAATGTTTTATCAAGGTGTGGCCATGGTTTCACTTGGGTCATTGTTTAGTATGCCCAAGCTTGACTATAGTTGTGGATATTTTGAGTCCCTCAGTTTTCCCCTTCCTCGATCCCTATCCCATAGGTATAACATTTGAATCAATAGAGAACTTTTTCTTCGATATGAATCGATACTATTCCATTCCAAATCCTTTCCGAAACCATCCAAGGAAAATATCTAATTTGAATTCCAAATTGACGGGTTAGTGTGAGCTTATCCATGCGGTTATGCACTCTCTGAATAGAAATCCATTTTCTGAAAGATCCTGGCTTTCGTACTTTGGTGGGTCTCTGAGATCCTTTCGATGAACTATGTTAAAGGTATAGGTGCTTATGTCACTCTTAGAGGCCATTATGGACACAATATTTTGAGTTTCTTTTTGCAGCTTTCAGTCTCCATCCCATAGGTTTGGCATATATATATATATATATATGCATGGTTTGCTTGGGTACCACGTTTGGTATGTGTTTAATTTTTCTCTTGAATGTTGGTTCCATGAGTGAATGCTTACTTCTTCGTAATATGATTGTTATATGTTGGTCCATGAGTGGCGGGGAATTGTGTGTATATGTTATGATGGTTCTTGTAGATCGAAGTTGCATGTTAAACACTAGAGATGATGCCTCAAGGATACTTGGTGGTCCGAGTTACTTGATGGATGTGATAAATGTAACATCTGGTTAATTGAAAGAACTAGAAAGAGTTAGAATTGGAAGTAGTCATTTTAGGAATGGATGAAAATCTGGAAAATTTGTTAAGTTATGTTAAGTTTGGGTTTTTGGTCAACTTCAAGCGACCATAACTCCTAGTTCGGGATGAGTTAGGTGTGCTTCCAGATACCGTAGCAAATATCTAGTAATAATCTTTACAACGCCGCCGTGTTTGTGCGATTCCGAATTCGTATAAGTGAGATATGCCCATTTGCAGTTAGGCAGTTCAAATAAGGACAGTCTAATTCGGATTTTTGAAGGGTAGTTTAGTCTTTTCCTTACCCAATTAATTAAATCCGTTTTAGTAAATTATTTGGGGTCTAAACGGAGTTAGTTCAGTTTACACAATTAAGAAATACGCTAGGTCTTTGAGAGAAGAGAACAGAGGAGAAAGGAGAAGAGAAGCTCAAGATTCGTCAAGTTCTTGCGATTTTGGTGGTAGAATTAGCCAAGAATTCAATCCTACAAGGTATGTGAGACTCTCATAGCGTTGAGTTCATTCACCCACGCGCCAATCATGTTTGTTTCAGTGAAATTCGTTTCTAGAAAGTTGAAAGTATGATGTTATTAAATTATGTTCTTGAAGTTTGCTTTAGTTCTTGAGATTTGATGGGATTGTAGAGTTCTTGATGGAATCGTGTCGATTTAAGAGTTGTTTTGAGTTAGATTCTTGTGTATATATACTCGGCATTTGAATCTATAGAGGAATTGAGAAAAAGAATCGGATTTAGGCGAATTGGGTGAGAAATCGAAGAAGAAAAAAGTCGAGCAGGTTTTGTCACAAAAGTTCGCGTCGCGGACTTGCTCCCCTGGTGTACAAAAATCACCTCCGCGTCACGGTTAGGACGCGGACTCCTCTATTTCAAAATTTAATTTTGCGATAAAAAATTTAAATACATCTCCGCTTTGCGGACTTGTTTCCAGACAGTGATTTCTTGATCTTTTCTCATGTTTAGCTATCTAAAAACAATCCTAAACATCATGAGATATTTCCTATCACAAATCACATTCCTTGAATCCATAAATCAATTCAATGAAAGTTAAGAGTCAAGTCAAGAGAAGTTCATAGAGTCTTCCAAAAGTCTTTTACAAATGTTTTAACTTTGTTTTAAGACTTGAGTTTTTGATTTGAGTAAAGAGTAAAGTTTGAAGTTCATTTCTTCAAAAGAGTATATCGGGACTATGTATTCCCAAAGAGTAAAATGTTTTCACATTTAAAGAAGAAGGAAACCTTGATTTCCAAAAGAGCCTTTGAGCTAGTTTTCAGTTAAAGAGTAAATGTTTTCACATTTAAAGAAGAAAGGAAACCTTGATTTCCAAAAGCGCCTTTGAGCTAGTTTTCAGTAAAGAGTAAAAGTAAAGTTCATTCTTCAAAGATTATACGAGAACTAAATATTCCTAAGAGTTAAAATGTTTTCACATTTGAACAAGAAAGGAAACAGAGATTTCAAGAGTAAAAGTAAAGTTCATTCTTCAAAGATTATACGAGAACTAAATATTCCTAAGAGTTAAAATGTTTTCACATTTGAACAAGAAAAGGAAACAGAGATTTTCCAAGAGAGCTTTTAGGCTAAGTTTTTGAGTAATTATCTCAAACCAAAGAAAGAGTTTTGCTTTTACAAACATATGAGCTAAGTATATTTGGGAGTAGTATTGAGCATCGATATGGGGACGAGTTTGAGTTCAGATAAATCATGTCTCCATAAACCATGTAGCCATCATGGATAGTAAAGGATCATACTTTTTAGATGACTCCTTAAGTGCTTTTTAGCATAGACTAGTGGATCCACTTAGTTAAGGCGTTCTATATGACGACAAAGTATAGGACAGTTCTCGCAGCGTGAGCAAGATGTTGTATCACCACTTAGGCTCATAGTGGTGATTGTCGGTTAGAGAAACTCCCACAAAAAACTATATTACTTTATTATATGAGTAAAGTTGAATTTGTTATTGCATTTTCTTTAACGAACTAAGTTGTTTTTCTTACTGTTTTTAAAGGCTTTCTATATATTGCATGTGTTTTATTGCTTTATATTGAGTTAAGTTATTCAGGAGTTGAGTAAAGTCAAGGTAAGTGCTTCTTTCAGATTCCTTTCAAGCTAAGTTATGTTTAGCATTCCAACTCGCATACTTGTACATTCAATGTACTGATGCCAGTTGGCCTGTATCTTATTATGATGCAGACGTAGGTAACCAGGATAAACATCCAGCACCTCGTTGATCCAGTTAAGCACTCAGAGTCAGTTGGTGAGCCTCCTAGCTTTTCTGGAGGATCCTTTTTATTACTTTCAGTATTTTAGTTCATTAGGATGTCGTAGGTCTTGTCCCAACATCCATTTCAGTTGTTTAGAGTCTTCATAGACAGAGTTAGTGATGTTAGTTCATGAGTCTTTACTTTCCCTATTCAGTTAAGTTGAGACTTGAGTTGCCACTTTGGCAGTGAATGTTATTCATTACATTCTAAATTATGTATTGAGCATTTTAGTTTTTCTTTTAAAGTATATTTATCTTGAGTAAAGTCTTCCGCTGAGTAAGTAAGCTAGGCCAAGGGTTTTCTTGGGCCATCAATGGTTCTCGAGTGTCAGTCCCGCCCAGGGTGTAGGTTTGGGGCGTGACAAACTTGGTATCAGAGCATAAAGTTCAAGAGTCCTACGGAGTCTATGAAGACGTGTCTGTAGAGTCCTAGTTATCGGTGTGAAAGCGCGCCATATCTATAAATAGGAGGCTGCAACATTTAGGGAAATTCCTTCACTTCTTTCATACTAATTTTGTGCGTTAGAGTTTTATCTCTAAAAAGTTTCTTTCTAAATCGTGCTTGCGTGTAACCGATTGTGAGTTGGACTGCTTTCATGAGGCGTTTCTTTCTTCGTGAGCTAAGAGAAGTAAAGAGATGGTTGCTGACATGTGAAGCAGGATGAGTTTATTCGTTGTTGGGTTGACTCGTCTGTCAAGTAAGGAAAGTAAAGCAACCATGCTAATAAGTTACATGGGCATAGCAAGGTTGATGATCCATGTGCAACAAGTTGAGGAGGACCAACTGAAGGATAGCTAAGAGTTTAAGAATAAGTGGGCTAAGACATCAGGGAATGAATCCGGGTAGCAAAAGAGTAATGTGAACCGGTCTTCTTTCCAATATAAGCAGAAAGGACCTGCTCCATCATCTGCTAGTGCACCTGCACCAAGGAATAAATGTGAGTACAATAGTCAGAATTCTCAGAACTTCAGAGCTAGACCTGCGCATTCGCAAGGTAGTAAGGCACAAAGGGGTACTAAGACTCCTGCATGTGCTAAGTGTGGTAGGAGCCACTCAGGGGTGTGTCGTGATGGCTCAACTGGTTGCTTCAACTGTGGCCAGAACGGCCATTTTATGAGAGAGTGTCCTAAGAACAGGCAGAGTAATGGTAATGGGGGCAATAGAGCCCAGTTTTCTTCAGTTGCTCCACCAAACAGAGCTGCATATAGATGAACTACTTCAGGGGCAGGTGGAAGAGGAAACCGTCTTTATGCTATCACTAGTCGCCAAGAGCAAGAGGATTCGCCAGATGTTGTCACTGGTATGATCCAAGTCTTCAATTTTGATGTTCTTCCTGAGCAACTTCTTGAGCCCTTCAATGTTTCTACACCTGTTGGTGAGTCTATTACAGCAGAGAGAGTCTATCGTGATTGTCCCATTTTCGTCTATCACAAGAACACCATGGCTGATTTAGTTGAGTTAGACATGGTAGATTTTGATGTCATTCTTGGTATGGACTGGCTTCATGCCTGTTATGCATCAATAGGTTGTAAAACTCGAGTTGTCAAGTTTTAGTTTCCAAATGAGTCAGTCTTAGAGTGGGAAGAGCAGTTCAGCAGTGCCTAAGGGTCATTTCATTTCGTACCTTAAGGCGAGAAAGTTAGTTTCTAATGGTTGTATCTATCACTTAGTCCGAGTTAATGACTCTAGTGTGAAGATACCTCCTATTAAGTCAGTTTCAGTAGTAAAAGAGTTTCCAGAAGTTTTTACTGATGATCTTCCCGGAGTCTCTCCTGAGAGAGAAATAGACTTCGATATAGATATTCTTCTAGATACTCCTCCTATTTCTATTCCGACATATATAATGGCACCAGCAGAGTTAAAAGAGTTGAAAGAGCAGTTGAAAGATCTCTTTGATAAGGGCTTTATTTGACCAAGTATCTCACATTGGGGTGCTCCGGTCTTATTTGTGAGAAAGAAAAATGGTTCCCTTAGGATGTGTATATATAACCGCTAGTTGAACAATGTTATCATCCAGAATAAGTATCCTCTTTCGAGAATTGATGATCTTTTCGATCAGTTTTAAGGTGCTACTTGTTTCTCCAAAATAGACCTCAGATCAGGCTACCATCAGTTGAGGATAAGGGAATGTGATATTCCAAATGCAACATTCAGGACTCGTTATGGTCATTATGAGTTCTTAGTTATGTCCTTTGGTTTGACCAATGCGCCTACAACATTCATGAACCTTATGAATAGAGTATTCAAACCTTATTTAGATATGTTTGTTATCGTCTTCATTGATGACATACTAATCTATTCGAGGAATGAAGAAGATCATGCTAGTCATCTCAAAATAGTTCTCCAAACTCTAAAGGATAGAGAGTTGTATGCCAAGTTCTCTAAGTGTGAATTTTGGCTTGAGTCTGTGGCATTCTTAGGACACATTGTGTCTGGAGAGGGAATTAAAGTTGATACTCAGAAAATAGAGGCAATGAAGAATTGTCCTAGACTCACATCTCCAACTTATATTAGGAGTTTCTTGGATTTGGCTGGATATTATAGAAGGTTCGTAGAGGGTTCTCTTCTATTTCATTTCCTTTGACCAAGTTAACTCAGAAGACAGTGAAATTTCAATGGTTTGAAGCTTGTGAGAAAAGCTTTCAGGAATTGAAAAAGAGGTTGACTACTGCCCCAGTATTGACCTTACCAGAAGGTACTCTATTGTGATGCATCTAGAGTTGGTTTGGGTTGCGTTTTAATGCAAAATGGCAAAGTTATAGCTTATGCCTCCAGACAGTTAAAAGTTCATGAGAAGAACTACCTAACCCATGACTTTGGCTGCCGTAGTATTTGCTTTGAAGATATGGCGTCATTATTTGTATGGCGTTCATGTTGATGTATTTACTGATCATAAGTGTCTTCAATATATGTACACTCAAAAAGAGCTTAATCTAAGACGAAGGAGGTGGTTAGAATTACTCAAGGATTATGACATGAGTATTCTTTATCACCCAGGTAAGGCTAATATTGTTGTTAATGCTTTAAGCAGGTTGTACATGGGTAGTACCGCCCATGTTGAGGAAGAAAAAAATGAGTTAGCGAAAGATGTGCATAGGCTTACGCGCCTGGGAGTCCAACTAATGGATTCCACAGAGGGAGGAGTAATGGTGATGAATGGGGCTAAATCATCGTTAGTGTCAGAAGTAAAAGAGAAGCAAGACCAAGATCCTATTTTTCTTGAATTGAAGGCAAATGTTCATAAGCAAAACGTAATGGCTTTTGAACAAGGGAGAGATGGTGTGTTGAGGTATCAAGGCAGATTATGTGTACCAATGGTGGATGAACTCCAAGAGAGGATCATGGAGGAAGCTCATAGCTCCGGATATTCCATTCATCTGGGTTCCATAAAGATGTATCGTGACTTGAGAGAAGTTTATTGGTGGAGTAGTATGAAGAAGAGCATTGCAGAATTTGTTGTTAAGTGCCCGAATTGCCAACAAAGTAGAGCACCAAAGTCCCGGTGGTATGGCTCAGAATATAGAACTTCCGGTATGAAAGTAGGAGATGATTAATATGGATTTCATCACAGGTTTGTCGAGGTCTCGCATGCATCATGACTCTATTTGGGTCATTGTCGATAGAATGACAAAGTCAGCCCACTTTTTGCCAGTAAAGACTACTCATTCAGCAGAAGATTGTGCTAAGTTGTATCTTCAAGAGATAGTAAGACTTCATGGGGTTCCGACCTCCATTATTTCAGACAGAGGTGCGCAATTTACTGCACGGTTTTGGAAGTCATTCCAAAAAGGCTTGGGTTGAAAGGTGAACTTAAGTAATGCCTTTCATCCTCCGACAGATGGGCAAGAAGAGCGCACTATCTAGACCTTAGAGGATATGTTGAGGGCTTGTGTGATTGACTTCAAAGGTTATTGGGATGATCACCTACCTCTCATCAGATTTGCTTACAACAATAGTTACCACTCTAGCATCCAAATGGCTCCTTATGAAGCTCTTTATGGAGAAGGTGTAGATCTCCTATTGAATGGTTCAAAGTTGGTGAAGTTGGGTTGATAGGACCAGATTTAGTTCATCAAGCTATGGAGAATGTGAAGGTGATTCAAGAGAGGTTGAAGACAACGCAGAGTTGTCAGAAATCCTACACTGATGTTAGGAGAAGGGAGTTAGAGTTTGAAGTAGATGATTGGGTATATTTAAAAGTTTCACCCATGAAGGGTGTTATGAGATTTGGTAAGAAGGGGAAGCTTAGTCCCCGGTACATTGGCCCTTACAGAATATTGAAAAGGGTAGGTAATGTAGCTTACGAGTTGGAGATACCACAAGAGTTAGCAGCGATTCATCCGGTATTTCATATTTCCATATTGAAAAAGTGCATGGGAGATCCTTCACTTATTATACCAACTGAAGATATTGGGATCAAGGATAACTTATCTTATGAGGAGATTCATGTTCAGATTCTAGATCGCCAAGTTCGCAAGTTGAGGACAAAAGAGGTTGCATCAGTCAAGGTTCTTTGGAGGAATCAATTTGTTGAGGAAGCTACTTGGGAAGCTGAGGAAGATATGAAGAAGAGATATCCGCATCTCTTTGAAACCAGAGAAGTTCCATACCAAGGTACTAATTCTCTTCTTAGTACTCAGTAATTTATAAGTTGGCATGTTGTATTGGCATTGCTTGTTGGGTGTTTGAGTTGAATGTTAGATGTTACACCATTAGCCTAGTAAAAGTAATCTCATCCAAGGATGAATGTTCCCAAGGAGGAGATATTGCAACATCTCGTTAATTGAAAGAACTAGAAAGAGTTAGGATTGGAAGTAGTCATTTTAGGAAAGGATGAAGATCTGGAAAATTTGTTAAGTTATGTTAAGTTTGGGTTTTTGGTCAATTTCAAGCGACCATAACTCCTAGCTCGGGATGAGTTAGGTGTGCTTCCAGATACCATAGGAAATATCTCAGAATAATCTTTCTAACGCCACTGAGTTTGCGCGATTCCAAATTCGTATGAGTGACATATGCCCATTTGAAGTTGGGTTGTTCAAATAAGGAAAGTCTAATCCGGATTTTTGAAGCGTAGTTTAGTCTTTTCCTTACCCAATAAATAAAATCCATTTTCAGTAAATTATTTGGGGTCTAAACTGAGTTAGTTCAGTTTACACAATTAAGAAATACACTTGGGCTTTGAGAGAAGAGAAAAGAGGAGAAAGGAGAAGAGAAGCTCAAGATTCGTCAAGTTCTTGCGATTTAGGTGGTAGAATTAGCCAAGAATTCAATCCTACAAGGTATGTGAGACTCTCATAGCGTTGAGTTCATTCACCCACGCGCCAATCATGTTTGTTTCAGTGAAATACGTTTCTAGAAAGTTGAAAGTATGATGTTATTAAATTATGTTCTTGAAGTTTGCTTTAGTTCTTGAGATTTGATGGGATTGTAGAGTTCTTGATGGAATCGTGTCGATTTAAGAGTTGTTTTGAGTTAGATTCTTGTGTATATATACTCGGCATTTGAATCTATAGAGGAATTGAGAAAAAGAATCGGATTTAGGCAAATTGGGGTGAGAAAACGAAGAAGGAAAAAGTCTAGCAGGTTTTGGCACGCAAGTCCGCATCAAAGACTTGCTCCCCTAGTGTACAAAAATCACCTCCCCCAGTGTAAAGTTTGAAGTTCATTTCCTCAAAAGAGTATATCGGGACTATGTATTCCCAAAGAGTAAAATGTTTTCACATTTAAAGAAGAAAAGAAACCTTGATTTCCAAAAGAGCCTTTGAGCTAGTTTTCAGTTAAAGAGTAAATGTTTTCACATTTAAAGAAAAAAGGAAACCTTGATTTCCAAAAGCGCCTTTGAGCTAGTTTTCAATAAAGAGTAAGAGTAAAGTTCATTCTTCAAAGATTATACGGGAACTAAGTATTCCCAAGAGTTAAAATGTTTCACATTTGAGCAACAAAGGAAACTGAGATTTCCAAGAGAGCTTTTAAGCTAAGTTTTGAGTAATTAT
>NW_006239088.1:160447-177197 GCF_000226075.1 Solanum tuberosum | reverse complement strand
AGAGAAACTCCCATAGAAACTATATTACTTTATTATATGAGTAAAGTTGAGTTTGTTATTGCATTTTCTTTAACGAACTAAGTTGTTTTCTACTGTTTTAAAGGCTTTCTATATATTGCATGTGTTTTATTGCTTTATATTGAGTTAAGTTATTCAGGAGTTGAGTAAAGTCAAGGTAAGTGCTTCTTTCGGATTCCTTTCAAGCTAAGTTATGTTTAGCATTTCAATTCGCATACTCGTACATTCAATGTACTGATGCCAGTTGGCCTGCCTGCATCTTATTATGATGCAGACGCAGGTAACCAGGATCAATATCCAGCACCTCGTTGATCCAGTTGAGTACTCAGAGTCAGTTGGTGAGCCTCCTAGCTTTCTGGAGGATCCTTTTTATTACTTTTAGTATTTTAGTTCATTAGGATGTCGTGGGTCTTGTCCCGACGTCCATCTCAGTTGTTTAGAGGCTTCATAGTGAAAGTTAGTGATGTTAGTTCATGAGTCTTTACTTTCCCTATTCAGTTAAGTTGAGACTTGAGTTGCCACTTTGGTAGTGAATGTTATTTATTAAATTCTAAGTTATTTATTGAGCATTTTAGTTTTTCTTTTAAAGTATATTTATCTTGAGTAAAGTCTTCCGCTGAGTAAGTAAGTCAGGCCAAGGGTTCGCTTGGACCAGCAATGGTTCTCGAGTGCCAGTCCCGCCCAGGGTGTAGGCTCAGGGCGTGACAATAAATTAGGTATGAGTGATTGTTATGATTTTGGATAGGTCTTGGTGGTTGATTAGGTCAGGTTGATGATCGGCGGTCTAGTGCATAATTTATTTGGTGGGACTGTTTACGGTTATTAAGGGGATTTGGAACATATCTTATAAGGGGGGATTGAGTCAAGGTAATTTAGTAGGAGTCTTGCAGGCGGTTTACTAACTTGGTCAAGGGCCAGGGGGTTGACATGGTACTTTAGGGAGAGTAGCAGGATAGTTAACGAGGTTAGTGGAAGGACTATGGGTTGGTAAAATTAGTGATTTGTAAAATCTCTATATGATAGAGGGTTAGGTTATGATCTGATTAGAGGGTGAAATGACCTAGAAGGTAGAGTTGGCAATGGAAGGAGGTGGGGTGATTTGAATTCTTTCTGATACCACCCAAGGAAAATCTCTAATTTAAATCCCAAATTGACGGGCTAGTGTGAGCTTATCCATGCAGTTATGCACTCTTTGTATAGGAATCTATTTTCTAAAAGATCCTGGTTTTCGTACTTTGGTGGGTCTCTGAGATCTTTTCGATGACCTATGTTAAAAGGATATGTGTTTATGTCACTCTTAGAGGCCATTATGGACACAATATTTTGAGTTTCTTTTTGCAACTTTCAGTCTCCAGCCCATAGGTTTGGCATATATATATGCATGGTTTTCTTGGGTACCACATTTGGTATGTGTTTAATTTTTCTCTTGAATGTAGGTTCCATGAGTGAATAGAGTTTACTTCTTCGTAAGATGATTGTTATATGTTGGTCCATGAGTGGCAGGGAATTGTGTGTATATGTTATGATGGTTCTTGTAGATCAAAGTTGCATGTTAAACCCTGGAGATGATGCTTCATGGATAGTTGGTGGTCCGAGTTACTTGATGGATGTGATAAATTAGGTATGGGTGATTGTTATGATTTTGGGCAGGTCTTGGTGGTTGATTAGGTCAGGTTGATGATCGGCGGTCTGATGCATAATTTGATTGGTGGGACTGTTTACGGTTATTAAGGGGATTTGGAACATATCTTATAATGGCGGATTTGAGTCAAGGTAATTTAGTAGGAGTCTTGTATGAGGTTTACTAACTTGGTCAAGGGCCATGGGGTTGACATGGTACTTTAGGGAGAGTAGCAGGATAGTTAACGAGGTTAGTGGAAGGACTGTGGGTTGGTAAAATGAGTGATTTGTAAAATCTCTATATGATAGAGGGTTAGGTTATGATCTGATTCGAGGGTGGAATGGCCTAGATGGTGGAGTTGGCAGTGGAAGGAGGTGGGGTGATTTTAGATAGGGTGTATGAGTCCCAAGGTAGTGTTATGTCACGCCACGAGCCTACACCCTGGGCGGGACTGACACTTGAGAACCATTGTTAGCCCCAAGCGAACCCTTGTCCTGGTTTACTTACTCAGTGGAAGACTTACTCGTGATATAAATACTTTAAAAAAAGTAAACAGAACTGCTCAATAATAAACTTAGATTATATTAAAATAACATTCACTGGCCAAAATGGCAACTTAAGTCTCAACCATCAAAACAGGAAATAGAAAGACTCAAGAACTAATATCTCTAACTATCTGAAGCCTCTAAACAACTGAGATGGACGTCGGGTCAAGACCCACGACGTTCTAATGAACTAAACATACTGAGAGCGATAAAAGGGGATCATCCGGAAGCAAGGAGGCTCACCAACAAACTTTGAAGCTTAGCTAGAATCAACGATGCACTGGATGTTAATCCTAATTACCTAAGTCTGCATCATAAAAAAATGCATTCCAAATGGCATCAGTACATTGAATGTACGAGCAATCGAGAGAAAATCTAAATAAGAATTAAGCTTGAAACGAACTGAAGAAAAAACCTGGTCTAAACTCAACTGAACTCATTTCACTATAAAACAGTATAAACAAGTGCAATATAAAGAAAAGCTTTTTAAAACATGCATAACAACTCTGTGTATTTAGAAATACAATAGCAACTTTGTGTGTATGCAAAGATACAATGTAAACTCTGAAATGTATATAAAAATACAAAATATTGTTGTGGGAGTTTCTCTAACCGACAACCATCACGTAAGAGTTATTGTGATGATACAGCGTTTTGCCTCATGCTGCCAGGGCCGTCCTATACCTTGTCGAGGGTATAGAACCTGACTACTAAGTGAATCCACTAGTCTATACTAAAAAGCACTATGGAATCATCTAAAAAGTATAACCATTTTCTACCCATGGTGGCTACATGGTTTATGGGGGCTGAGAGTTGTCTGAACTCTCCCTCATATTGGTGCTCAATACTACTCTCAAAATATAATACTAGCTCTTATGTTTAAAAACATAACTTCTTTCAATGGTTTGAGATAATTACTCAAAACTTAGCTCAAAGGCTCCTTTTGGAAATCAAAGTTTCCTCTCTTGCTTAATTGTGAAAAGCATTTTACTATTTACTGAAAAACTAGCTCAAAGGCTCTTTTGAAATATCAATTTCCTTTCTTATTTAAATGTGAAAACATTTTAAACTCTTTGGGAATACACAGTCCCTATATACTCTTTGAAGAAATGAACTTCAATCTTTACTCTTTACTCAACTCAAAACTCAAGGCTTAAAACAAAGTTAAAACGTTTGAAAAAAACTTTTGGAAAACTCTATGAACTTTTCTTGACTTGACTCTTAACTTATCTTGACTTGAATCTTAACTTTCCTTGAATTTAATTATGGATTCAAGACTCATGATCTCATGTTATTGATGATTTCATGTTGTTTAGACGTACCTTAGAGTGTAGTAATCAACTAGGAAACATAGGTACGTTTTAAGGGAACTAGAACGGAAAGAAGTGGGAAGAAATAGATGACCTGGAGTCCCTGGCGCTCTGAGTGGTGCGGGGCGCTAAACCAAAAGTTTAGAGTCTGGCTTGGGGCGCTCTGGCTGTTGCGGCGCCCCAGAGGCCAAACATCAGAGAACTTTGTGGGGCGCTCAGAGTGGTGCAGCGCCCCACCTTTTTTCTCAGATTTTTTACGAATTCTCTTGGTTGTTTTTCAACTCTAAACCATCTAAACTCAATTGGGTCTTTCCCCAAACACTTAGATTCAACTACATAACCAAAATATGCAAGAATCTACTCAAAACGACATCTAATTTCATGAATCTATCTCAAGAACTTCTCCAAACTTCAACAATCAAGATTTAAACGAAACTTTCAACAATATTCATCAAGAACTCATAAACTTTTCTTTCAAGAACATAATTACGCTGAATCAAATCATGATTGGCGAGTGGGTGAACTAACCCAACGCTATGTGATCTCACATACCTCGTAGGGATCACCCCTTGACGAAATCCACAAGCAATTCTTCAAGAACTTGGCGATTCCTTGCTTCTTCTCCTCTTTTCTCTTCTCTCAAAACCTTAACTTGGTTTGATAAAGCGTAAACTGAATCCAATCAGTTTAGACCCCAACTTAATTACCAAAAATGGAATTAATTAATTGGATAGCAAAAAGACCATAATACCCTTCAAAAATCCGGTTTTGACTTCCTTATCTAGACAACCCAACTTCAAATGGGCATATCTCCCTCATACGAATTCGAAATCGCTCAAACTCGGCGGCGTTGGAAAGATAATTCAAAGATATTTCCTACGGTATCTTGTAGAACACCTAAATCATATTGATCTAGTAGTTATGGTCGTTTGAAGTTGACCTAAAACTCATACTTAACTTAATTTTGTCAAATTTCCAGATTTTTCATTCTTTCCAAAAATGACTCTTCCTAATTCTATCTCTTTCTAGTTGTGGGTGTTACATCTTATTAGGCAGTGAAGGTGGTAATGTTAAGGATCAGGGTTATAATTATATCTCCAAGTTCCATGTTTATTGATTATTTGCATGATATTATGTGGTGGAGTCGGGTCGACCGATGATGCCTACTAGTGCATGTTGTTTGTGCTGATACAACTTTTTCTATGCAACTTGGCATAGTTTGGTTGCATGGTTAGCGATGTTTCGTAAATAAAGACAATGATGATCTCCGACAAGTTCTACTCATCTTCCTTCATGGTGGGAGTTGTGTCTATTAAAATTAAAATCTTGTATTCTCTTAGAAGCTCTTGTACATGCTTAGACTAGTTTCTTGGGGAGGGTTTAGGGTATTTCTTGACAAAAGTATTCTTATTTTGACCAAGTTTGAGTATTTACATATTTAAATAGGGTTTTAGCTTATATTTTTTTCACTTCCGCATTTAATGTTAGAGTAGGTGTTCGCTCGGCTCAATGGGTTAGGTCGTGACAACCACCAACCACCTCTGTCATCACAACCACCACCATTGTTGAACATTATTGTCAAATATCACACTTACCTTCTCCATCATTATAATTATATACCCATTGCCACCCCCTTGTCTTTGTAGACGCCGCCACCTTTACCACTACTATTAACCACTACCACCACAGTCAGTTTCCACTACTAATAAACTTTGTTACCACAACTAACACCACCATCGGCTACCAGCATCCATTATTTGGTCATTACCGCCACCACCACCACCATTCACCTCCATTATAACAATCACCACAACGCCAACCACCTAAATCGTCACAACTATCACCGCCATTATTACTAGCCATTAACAACCACTATTATCATTACCACCACCACTACAAATTATCTATACCATCACTACCAATCAGCGTAAGTATTTTTTTTTATTAATTTTTATTTGAATTATTTATTTATTTAAAGATACAAATAAATTATATACATTTAGATATTGAATACTAAACCATTCTATTTATTCAGTGTTCCTAGAGACAATATTTTAACTATTCAGATGTACAGATTCAGACGTCTAAACTTTAATGAAAACAAATGAGACCTTATTTTGAGACAAATGTTTTTTACCTATGTAACACTTATTTTAGAATGGAGGAAATAACACAGTACCACATGCACAAATCAACTAGAATGGCACAAAATAAGGAAAAGAAAAAAGGAGAGGGGTGGAACATTCAATTATAATTTGTAGCTGGAGATCAGGATAGAGACTTGTTTATGGACTTCTTTTATTTTTTTATCAATTTGGTTAATGCACCTTAATTAAATGAATTGGTAGCATGTAGAGCTTTTGAAGCTATCATTAATGTGATGATTGGAATTTAGAACCATCAGAAATTGTAGTAGAGTTGACATTGAACTTAGATAACATATTTAGGAAGCAACCAAAACCAAAAGATTTGGTAAGGAGATTTTGATATTTTGGTAGGGAAATTCATTCTCAATTACAACTAAGGGGTGGCTTTTAGGTTTTTAGTTCAGCCAACAAAATGGGACCAGCTTCTAGAAGTATTCTCCTGTCATTTCTTATTTTCTAATAAAATAAAAATTACGTTATTTAACATAGCTATCATATGTCATAAGATGTCTATCACTGTGACTGCTTGGAAGAGATATATTATACATAAATATATTTCCTTCGAAGGGATTATAATTCAAAAAATAGTTAAAGATTGCTAACAAGTCTTAGAAGACTTAGAATATAATATATCATGATTCAGCTCTTAGAAGCAAGACAAAAACATTTGTCCATATATCATGGTTTTAAAAGAGTATCTCAATTTGAAAGCTTTTCTTCACAATAATAATTTCTCTTGATGCATGCAAAACACATGTGTGGGCTCTATTCATGTCTTCAAAAATAGTACTCTCTCCGTCTCACTGAGATTATTTTTTTTAGAAATACTGTTACCTCTTGTATTTTTGCACAACCCTTCGAAAAAATCACAATTGACCTTCAGGAGAGTCACAACCCTTCATTTCCTATTCACACCTTTAAAACTCAACAAATACATCCCTAAATTCTCATCAAGTTTAGGAGTATTTTCAATACTTTTCTCGACTTTTTATTAAGAGTCACATGCTCATATAAGAGTTTGAGACCACTTGTTAGTGTATCTAAGTTAAGTTAATCAATTAGAAGGGTATTTTTAATATTGTCATATATAAGCAATGACAGATGGCAAGAATAACCAAACATAATTTCATGTTGGAAAATGCATGTATTTTTCATATACAAAACGACACATTTTATCAAACTCATAATTTTCCGAAAATCATAGAACTTAAGAAATATTATTTTACTACACTATATTAATTAATAAAAGAAAAAAGGGGCAGTTGAGAGGACAAAATCAGACTTTAGAAGATATCCGGGAGAGGTTTGAGAAACAACAACAACAACAACAACCCAGTAAAATCCCACTAGGTGGGGTCTGGGGAGGGTAGAGTGTACGCAGACCTTGCCACTACCTCGTGCGAGGTAGAGAGGCTGTTTCCGGAAGACCCTCAGCTCAGGTACATCAAATCTGAGGTTTGAGAAAATTAAATAATTTAAATACCCTTGACAGCAAAGTATGAAGAAATTTTCGAACGTAAAGCAAGAAACTGTTGCATTCCACATGTATATTAAATTGAAAAATAATAATTAACACATAACAAACTATTCTTAATCATGCCATTAAAGTCAAATAGGTGGACAAGTCTGTTTCTCTTGTTAGCTAATACAACGACTAAATACTCTTTTTTAGTGTTAGAATTTTTGAATTGTTTCCAAGTACATTTGATTTAGTACATATTTTAATATAAAGTTTTTATACGTTTACATGGAATAATTCAATAAATGCATCAGTCTATATCAAAGTTCTGTGTATATTAAGGAGTAGTTGGTGATTGATAAATTAGTTATAACAAGGTTGAAAAACTCATTACTTTCATTCAGTTGTTTCGCGAAGAAATGACTGGTGAAAAATTAAGCTGGAAATCAATGATTCCATGTTGTTACAAAGTGGATGATGAATTTGTAAGATCTAAGAAACAGGTCAAGAAACAAACTTCATTCCAGAGGCTAACACTTTTAGACTTTGATGATCCAAGTTCACCGTTATCGGCTGATGAACTCTCTAATTCATTCATTGGATCAAGCCTTATAAACTTTACATTTACTGATCTTAGAGAGGTTACACATCATTTTTCTTCTGCTAATTTTCTTGGTGAAGGAGGTTTTGGACCTGTGTACAAGGGATTCGTCGATGACAAGGTTAGACCAGGATTAAAAGCTCAGATTGTGGCTGTTAAGGTGCTGGATACAGAGGGTCTACAAGGTCACAAGGAATGGCTGGTGAGTTATGTTGTTTTTTCGTTCGTGATCTTTTGTGTTTGTGGAGCGATATGGACTGTGAGGATTGAGATGTGATAATTGTTGTTATTATATATATACTTGGTTGAAATTAGTGAGTTTATTATGTAGACAGAGATAATATTCCTGGGGCAATTGAGGCATCCACATCTGGTAAAATTGATTGGATACTGCTGGGAGGATGATAATAGGCTTTTAGTCTATGAATTCTTGCCAAGAGGAAGCTTGGAGAATCAAATTTTTGGAAGTAAGTTTCCATATACATTCATGTGAAGTTTGTGCATATATAAGGCTATCGCGAAATTGGATATAAAATTGATTCTGTTTTTTACATCATCTAAGTAGTAGTATAAATATGGTTTTTAGCACTCAGAGAACCTGAAACCGAGTCGTGCCTTGATATATCTAGTTGTTTGTATTTGTGGCATTATGCAGAGTTTTCGATCACATTATCGTGGTCAACAAGGATGAAGATAGCATTGGGAGCAGCAAAAGGTCTCGCGTTCCTCCATGAAGGAGACAAACCAGTCATATACAGGGATTTTAAGGCCTCAAACATCTTAATAGATTCGGTAAGCACCTCGATGATCTCTTGCTGTTTTTATACTGTAAGAAATGAAAAACAAACACAGAGATATATATATATATATAATGACACTTGAAACATGATCATCTGTGTTGTAGGATTACACTGCTAAACTTTCTGATTTTGGACTAGCAAAGGATGGGCCAGAAGGGGATGATACTCATGTTTCCACACGAATAATGGGAACACATGGCTATGCAGCCCCTGAATACATCATGACAGGTAAATTAACTCTTTGATTCAATAGAAAAATGGTATACGTCCAATTACTTGTGATTAGCTAATTCATTGCTATGATTTCCAGGTCATTTGACGACAATGAGTGATGTATACAGCTTTGGAGTAGTTCTGTTGGAACTGCTGACAGGTAAAAGGTCTTTGGATAAGTCGAGAAGAGAAGGAGAACATAATTTAGTTGAATGGTTAAGGCCTTATCTAAGAGATCCAAAGAGAGTTGCTCGTGTGATGGATCGAAGACTTGAAGATGAATACCCTATGAAAGGGGCACAAACTGCAGCATTAGTAGCATACAAATGCTTAAATCACTATCCTAAGCCTAGGCCTACAATGGATGATGTTGTCAAGATTCTCGAAACTCTTCAAGATGAAAACAACAACAACATCGACACTTCAATCAGTGATCCAATGATAACGATGACATTGAGTAGTGATTTTAGCAGTGGAAGTGAGCAAAATGAGGATGCTGCAGCACCAGAAAGGAATAGAAATAATGAGAGAAATCAAGGTTATGGCTGGAGACATCGACTCAATAGACAGCGAATGGTGGCATCTTACTCAGATACAGCTCTCTATCGAAGACATTGACATGGTAAAGGCATTGCAGCGAACAATATAAGTAATTGCACTTCAATTTATAGATGCTACTAAATATTAATGCAGTAAGCAGAGTATATTGAAGGTATAAGCAGCATACTAGTTTCCTGTCAAGGTATAAAAATGTAACATGATTTTCTCTTCTTTTTTTCTTCTTCTTCAGTTGTTAGATATGAAATTGAAAAAAAAAAACAAGACTAAGCCAATTCTATTGTAAGGTTTGAAATAGACATGTCATTTCATACCTAGCTAGACACTTAACACCGACACTGTGACCTATGGATCAATAAAGTCGGTGAAACAATAGGAGATCAAGACCTAATTTTTGGTGGTTCGATATGTTATTCCATTCTGTGTTGATGAGAGGTAACTGATTAACATTCATATATCGAAATCTGCTTAGACACTAGTGTTATTAAAAAAAAATATGGTTGATTAATAAATGGAGAGGACTTTATTTGTTTAAGTGGAGTTGGTAAGAAACTCAACAATTAAAAGCAACAACGTGACGGCATCAACCTGAAAAATGCAACATATAAAGCAATAAAAACTTTCATTTGTACAGTAGGAACACATAAATTCACACCTTTTCTGTTGAATGAAAGGAACACTTCTCCTTCTCTGATAGCTCCTCCGTCCATATTAGATGGACACTTTCTATTTTACATTTTCATTAAGAAATCATTAATAGATTGATCAACTTTACTATTTTGTCCTTTGTTTATAATAATTTGCCTCTTGAAAACAGAAATTCTTAGATCTTCAAAATCTGCTTAAACTTCTAAAGATCCTATTAGTTGTTGGGGTAAAATGAGAAAAAATTAACTGATTTTATTCTTATTTAGTAGGGATAATTGATAAGGTACAAGTACCTCTTAGACTATGATCGAAATTTCAGAGATACACCTTAGCTAAACTAAGGCCCTATTACCCCCGAACCCATTTTTTTTGGTAATTTTGTACACCTTTTTGGCTTACGTGGCATCCAAACATCTCCCACGCACCTAAACTGTGTGGAGTCGCGGAGTGTACTACGTAAACCAAAAGGTGTATAAAAAAAATGAGTTCAGGGGTAATAGGACCTTAGTTTAGTTAAGGTGTGTCTCTGAAATTTCAGTCATAGTCTAGGAGTACTTATACCTTATTCCTATTTAGTAAGTAATCAAGTAATATGAGACAAATATTTTTAGTAAAATGTCCATCAGGGACGGAGAGAGTAATTAATATGATAGGTAAAACTAGACTACTAAAGATAGGTAAAGTAAAGGGAAAATTAAAGGCCATGTCCATTTAGTGATCTAATTAGTCACTATTTTTAGCTCAACCATCCACTTCTTACCTATATGTACCTTTTGATAATCTAGTTTACAACTTTTAGCTCCTTTTAATAATTTAGTCACTATTTTTAGCTCAATACTTTGCCCCTATTTTTTCCCTTTTTTTAGCCAGTTGTTTCTTCTAAATTTAGTTATCACCTACTGCACAATTAATGATATTTCCTCCATATGTTTGACTGCCATGTAGTCTAAACTTATATTAGTTGAGCAACTTTTATTTATTGCAGACACGTTCGGAATAAAATAATTAAAATAATTTTTTTATTGACTTTAACAATTATTCAATAAAGAAAACATCACATGTCGTAGTTAGAATGAATATATACTATTCACATTGTATTTTCATGACAGCCATATTAATTAATTAGACTTCAAAGTTGAAGTTCTTTTGTTTGCCCAAATAAATTTGTTGTCCCATTAATTAATATTAGAACTAGTGAATTTGTCTGCATTTTGCGTAAACTACATCAAAAATGATCTTTAGCGGTAATTATTAACGACAATAGGTTAATTGTCGCTAAAAACATATGTTTAACGTCATTTAGCACGCTTTGTAAATGTCCCTAAAGCCTATAGCGACTGGATCAAATTATGGCAATTAACTAATGGCGGTAAAGGTTTTATCACTCTTTGTTAATGTGTATATTTATTACTGCTAAAAGCTATTTTTGTTGTAGTGACAGTTATAAAAGACGATAAGATGTATATATATAATATTTGGTTAGTTAATTGACTTCCAACAAAGTCATAAGTTACTATTTCAAATCAAAAGAAATTATAAACTTACGACAAACAAAAAATTATATAAAATATAAAATAAAGAGAAATCAAAGAGAACATAAAAAAAATAAACAAATAATGGAATATCATTCATACGACCTTAATCATTAAAAAATATGAAATCAACGTACAATCTTCTGAGCACTTGCCAACATCCATTCCCTCGAGTTGATCATCATTCTATAGTCTTCATTTTATTGTTCAAGTCAAACTAAAACATGAATATAACAAGTACTGGAAACATAATGTAACACCCCCAAAAAATTTAAGCTAAGACCCGAATAATTCTTCGTATGTGTATAGACCCATACCGGATGATTCCTAGTTGTGCATAGGTGCTAAGCTTAATTCTTTAGTGTGGTAAGAGTATTGGAGAAGAATTAAGGTCATAGAAATTCTATAGCACAAAGTTGAGTTGAAAGTTTCCTTGTTGATTGAATTTTGATACAATAGTTATGTGTCTTATTACCTATCAAATTATAGGTCTTTGAGTCTTATTTCCAATGCCACTAATTATTTGAAAATCAAATCCTGGAGTAAAACGTTATGGCTGTTTTATTAGAGACACTCTAGTCTAGGAATTGTGTTCCATGTTTCACGAATTGGAAACTACTTGTCGTGCAAGCATTTACGGGTTGTGGCTCATACTCGTGGAATTGAATCAGAGACTTGTAATTTTCACCTCAACTTCACGGAAGCAATCCACGAGTTTGTGGATCATTCCACTGGTCGTAGAAGGCCCGTTGACCATGTATACCACTCGTATATCATGTTTATTATTTGTATATTAAATATTTCAGATTTCATAAGCGTTATTTGAGTTTCTTTTCTCACTTTTCACCTCTTCGTTGACCCAACATCCCCCAGGAGATCTCTTCAACCACGCCAAGTCTTGTAAGTATTTTTCATGAGCTTTCAACATAAATTCTAGAAGTTTTTACAAGATTCTAACATCAAATCCTTTTATATCTCTAGTGAAATCAATAACTCAATTCTAGGGCTCAAAAATTGAATTTTTTAGCAAGTCCATCAAGAATTCTTCCTTCCAAATCAAGATAATGATACTCTCACAATTTACTAGTGATTCTAACATATTATATGTATCCTAAGCAAGAATCTACCATCAAAACATAGGATTTTCAAGAAACAAATCCAAAAATTTCAAGAAAGCATTTCTTAATTGTTCTTCATCAAGTTAGGATTTCTCTTCAAGATTTGTGGGACATTAAGTTATGTTGGGATATCATAGTGAGGAATTAAGTTCTTCCTCATGTCCTACATCTATAATTTAACTTAGCAAGATCAAAACTAGAGTTTTTACCCCAAAGTTTAATATGTTCGAAATTCTCTCTATATTCCTATTGTTGGTTCTTAATATCATTATAGAGATTTCAATACTTCATATTATTAATGATCTTTGATTGTTGTTAATGATTAATATGCCACACAAACTTTTTATAGTTAAGAGTAAATGAAAGCCATGCCATACTGTTTCTTATACATTATTTTCATGCGTAAAGTAAATTCTAAGCCTTAAATAGTGTTTACAATTATTGAGCATAGTGTATATTTATGGGAATAGTATTGAGCACAGTGCAATGGTTAGTTTACATAAAGGAGAAAAAGATGACAAGCATTGGTGTGACGGTTATGAATAGTTATGATAAATTGCTTTAAGACTTTGACATACAAATTCAAACTTTTGAAAAGATCATCATTGTTGAAGCAACATAATTTGTACAACGTTGAAAACTGCTACGAAAAAATGGATCAAAGGTGTAAGTCTTATCAGATACAAAAAATATAGTGGTTATGGTACTAAAAAGGAATATAGTTTCGTAGGAGATAAATACTACTTGTAAAGATATTTAGAAGCTTATGAGGTTCCTTGAAGTGGTCGATATGGTGCATACTCCTAGATCTTGGATAGTACTTCTTCTATCTCATTTTATGTGACGTCTTTGACTTGACATAGTGTTTAAGAAAAAAGATACTCTTGATATTTGTGGTCCTAATTAGAAATATTTAGATATTTGTGTGGTTGTAAATCATTTCAATAAAGATAAAAGGAGAATTTAAAGTTAAGTTATTTCTAATTATAGTAAGGTGACATTCTTTTTGGGACGGACAAAAAATAAAGGGTACCATATAAAATGGGACTATTACACCCTGAAAATTTCTAAGTTAAAATCCAAATTATTCTTCATTTACGTATAAGATCGTGTCGGGTAATTCTTAAACTATACTTAGGTGTTAAGGTAAATTCTTTAGTGTGAGAATAAATTTGGAGATGAATTAAGGTCACAAGAAACCCCTAACACAAAGTTGAGTTGAAAGCTTCCTTATCGATTAAGTTTTGACATAAGATTCTACTTAGGTCAACTTCAAACGATCATATCTCTCAGCTCATAATGAATTAGGTGGCTCATGACCTATCAAATTAAAGGTCTATGAGTCCTCTTTCCAACGCCGCCAAATTTGCCTCATTCTAAGTTTGGAGTAAAAGGTTATACCTGTTTAGTAAAGCCCTGTCATGTAGTTGATGTTCTACCACTTGACCAACGGACGGTAGAAATTTTGACGAATGGTAGTGTTTTATTTGGAAAATGTATTTTGGACTTGTTTAAGAGTCGCCACTTAATTTTTAAAGGGAAATTAAGAAAACTATTCATTTCCACAAGACTAAAACAGGAATCTAGTGAAAACTTGTAAAGGGGTTCGAGGCTCTTATTAACATTCTAGGAAGGTATTAAAAGCACCTAGAATATCCACTAATGTGGTTATCCGACAATTAATTATTTGGCTAAATTCGTTTGACTTAATTTGAACTGAACAATTTTATAGTTAGAATCGTTTTAAAGAGGAAAAGGAAAAAAAACTGAAAATACTAACTAAGTGAGATATATTTTTTTTTTACAAAAAATATTTTTATGTCTATTTAAAGATGACCGATTTTCGTTAAATTGTTAAAACAAAATGGGCGTCTTTCGGGGATTTGAATTTTTCAAACTTAAGACTAATAGTGCATATTAACAAGTAAATAAACATAATAAAAATGAATAGGGAAAGAGACTTGGGCCCAAATCTGGTTTTCCTGTCCGCCTGGGCCAGTATTTAGGCCCATTTTTGTTTTGGGCCTTTGGCCCAATTTTTCACCTGCACATGTCCTGAACTAACAAGTATAACAAATAAATGGGCTTAGGCCCAAAATAACAAAATACAATTCCCAAAATTAAGAGTGGGCCTTTGGCCCGATCTTTCAATTCTCTTCCGCTTTCGCATTTTACCAACTTCGAGACCTGTTCGTCGATTCTATAGCTGGCTGACTCGATAAAAATGGTTTGAGCCTTTATGGCTCTCTCGAAAATGCAAGGAGAGGAGTCCACCACGGACTCGGAAGGGATTCATATAACAAACAAAAGAGGCAACATTAGTATTCGAAATAACAAAACAAATGAGACATAATTCGATTGGAGTAAGAGCCATTTAAGAAATTCAAAACAAATATGTTTCTCATATTTGCAATACAATCTTCCATGTACTTTTCCTTTGATGTCAAAGTAACAGAATAAGCTGATGTAATATGTTGATAGTTCTCTTGACGTCGTTGTGGATAATTCTCTTGATGTCATTTTGTAAAGAAAAAATGATGCAGTCGACGTTGATCTTCTTGTGATAGGTAAATCTTTCTCTTGCGTAACTTCTTTTCCGCGATGCATGAATCATTCTCTTGCTATGCATGAATCTCTTTCCTGCGTTGCATGACTTCTTTTTCTTGCTATGCATGACTTCTTTTCTTGCTATGCATGAATCATTTTCTTGCGATGTATGACTCTTTCTCTTGATATGCATGAATCTTTTCTCGCGATGCATGACTTCTCTTCTGCGATGCATGAATCTTTCTCTTGCAATGCATGACTTCTTTCTCTTGCAATGCATGACTTTCTTCTCTTGCAATGCATGACTTCTCCGCGATGCATGATTTCTTTCCTCTTGCAATGCGCAATTTCTTCTTTCGATGCATGAATCTTCTCTTGCTATGCATGAATCTTTTCTTTTGCGATGCATGACTTTTCTCTTGCTATGCATGGATTTCCTCTTGTTATGCATGGTTTCTTCTTCTTGCTACGCATGAATCTCTTTCTCGCGATACATGACTTCTTTCTCTTGCAATGCATGATTTGTTCTGATGATGCCTCCCTGATACCAAATGAAGATAATGCTTCACCGAGCAACGTATGTGATCTTCTGGGTATCTTTTGGGACGGCAGTATCGTCTCAATCGACAATATAAATAAAATGACCCTCGGAGTAGTAGTATCATCTCATTTGACAATACGATATAAATGACTCTCCGGGTAGCGGTATCGTCTCATTCGACAATACGATATGAATAACCTTCAGGGTAAGAATATTTTAATATCTGATAATATAATGCAGGTAAATATCCTCCAGGTATCTTTAGTTGCTGGAAAATAATAATATTTCTCTCTTCCAGGTATTCATTTGTCCCATCTCCGAACGTAATTGCATGTTCGTTATGAACCTTGACTTGCTGAGAATTTGAATAAAGTAATGCTACTCATATTCCCAATTTTTGGTATAAGAAGCATAAAATATTTCCTGCATCCACAGAAAAATTGTCAATTTTGGGGAGCTCTTTGCCCCTTTGACTTCTCCATATTCATTGAATGGTGGCATATGTTGACCTTGAGGCAAGCTTATAGACCTGCGTCCACAGAAAAATTGTTAGTTTAAAAAAATGAACTGATCTGTGTCGATTTCTTCGGTTGTCTGCTCCTTGTCTTGCTATCTCCGGTTGATTTCTCCTATCTCCCTCTTCTTGGTAGATAAGACAAAATATTTTTATGCAAAAAATAATTGAAACATGAAGGAAAAGTTTTAAGACAAATAGATTTTGAAAAGTAGTATTTGGGAAAGGTCACTGTCGAGTGTCATGTCACGTCAAACTTAATGAACGCCTTTGGAGTGATGTCTCGAGATCTATCTGATTACTCGTTGGGAAGTATTCAAAGTTGTTCTAAACTGCCGATAAACTCAGTTGAAATTTTTGAGGTCATTCTCAAAAATTTCTGTCCCGATTAACTGTCTTGACTTATCCTTAACCGATGGTGAGCAAATCACGAAATTTTTTAGATCCCCTCAAAAATTCTGTCCTAGTTACAAATCTCAAAGTAACTTCAGTCTTGGCTTTGTTGGAAAAGATCTTCTTCTCGAGAATTTTTTAGTCCCTCTCAAAAATTTTGTCCCAGTTTCTATTGTAAAGAGAAA
>NW_006239088.1:159419-159589 GCF_000226075.1 Solanum tuberosum | reverse complement strand
TGAGATTCGCTCCATTATCAGTAATGATGGATTCTGGCACTCCAAACCTACATATCAAGTTATTGCGAACAAAATCAGACACAACCTTCTTGGTCACCGACTTATACGAAGCTGCTTCCACCTACTTGGTGAAGTAGTCAATGGCAACCAAAATGAATCTGTGTCCGGTA
>NW_006239088.1:156989-158350 GCF_000226075.1 Solanum tuberosum | reverse complement strand
GAAATATCTTCACCAACAAACGAGACTTCCTCATCGGGAAAATAAGTCTTGAGCGGTTCATACTCTTCATCAACTGGATTCTCCGCAAGATGATCAGCCAAGGCTTGTGCTTTTATTGCCTTCTGAGTCACATACACAATGTCAAATTCACTCAAAAGCATTTGCCATTTAGCCAGCTTCCCGGTCGGCATTGCTTTCTGGAAAATATACTTCAACGGGTCCATCCTGGAAATAAGGTACGTGGTATAAGAAGACAAATACTGTCTCAACTTTTGAGCGATCCAAGTCAAAGCACAACATGTTCTCTCCAAGAGAGTGTAGCGAGCCTCATATGGAGTGAACTTTTTGCTCAAGTAATAAATGGCTCGCTCCTTCTTCCCTGTTTCATCATGTTGACCAAGCACGCATCCCAATGCATTATCTGAGACAGACAAATATAGCAATAACGGGCTCCCTTCTCGCGGAGGGACCAACACCGGCGGATTGGACAAATAGTTCTTGATGGCATCAAAAGCAGTTTGACATTCTCCAGTCCATTTGGTCGAGGCATCTTTTTTCAATAACTTAAAGATGGGCTCACACACCACGGTGGATTGAGCTATGAACCGACTAATGTAGTTCAACCTTCCCAAAAAACTCATCACCTCTTTCTTGGTCGTTGGGTGAGGTAATTCTTGGATCGCCTTGATCTTGGAAGGGTCTAGCTCAATGCCCCTCCTACTGACTATAAATCCCAACAACTTGCCAGCTGGCACTCCAAAAGCACACTTGGCGGGATTTAACTTCAAATTGTATCGGCGCAAGCGATCAAAGAACTTCTTCAGGTGAGTCAAGTGATTCGAACTCTCGCGAGACTTGATTATGACATCATCTACATACACTTCGATCTCTTTGTGAATCATATCGTGAAAAATGGTTGTCATGGCCCTCATATAAGTAGCACCGGCATTCTTGAGACCAAAAGGCATCACTCGATAGTGGTATACACCCCAAGGCGTGATGAAAGCTGTCTTTTCTGCATCTTCTTCGTCCATCAGGATCTGGTGGTAACCCGCATAACAATCCACAAATGACTGCATCTCATGCTTAGCGCAGTTATCAATGAGGATGTGAATGTTTGGCAATGGAAAATTATCTTTCGGGCTAGCTTTGTTGAGATCTCTGTAGTCAACACAAATTCTGATTTTTTCGTTTTTTTTGGCAACCGGGACAACATTAGCTAACCAAGTTGGATACTGTGTCACTTCCACTACTTGGGACTCGATCTGCTTTGCAATCTCCTCTTTGATCTTCAAACTCAACTCAGGCTTGAATTTCCGAGTCTTTTGTTTTACTGGACTGAAATCTGGATTGATCGACAA
>NW_006239088.1:155420-156364 GCF_000226075.1 Solanum tuberosum | reverse complement strand
TGCATAAAGGGTGGGTCTCGGGCCTCTTCCGGACTACCACAGATTTTAAAACAAACAAAATGCATGTCATTTCTACCCAGATGAGCGGGAAATCAGGAGTGGTGTGGAGGTCCAGTTCTGTAATTGCTCCTCAGGTTCTGCATCACGGATGCCTGATGTCCCAGCCTCTTCCTCGATGACCGCATCAATCTCCTCAAAAAGGCCACAGATTCCTTCCTCGAGACCACCATCGTTGACATTTTCTCGCACTGGAAATGACTGGTATAGATGAGGAATTGGCCTAGCCAACGCTTGATCAACACTCTTGTTCTTCATCTCTGCTTCGTCAGCATCTGTGGGGACATACCCCAAACCAAACTTTGCTCCTTTGGTAGGAATTTGGACAGGCACGACAATTCCTTGAAAGTGTTTGCCCAATCCGAAACCTGGTTCGAAACCACTCTGGAGCATGACAGTAGCAATCATCTTGTACACGGAGGGCATAGGAGGTTGCGGAGCCAAGTCATCACCGGTGGCATTTACCAGCTCCACCGTGTAGAAATCACAACCTCGAGAGACATCATCAACGATCGGTGCATACCCATTGGAATGGCTCCCTTCACCATAAATGACCAATTCCTGGACCTTCCAAACAAACTTCATTAGTTGGTGAAGGGTAGACGGCACAGCCCCAGCCATATGAATGAAAGGTCTTCCTAGAAGCAAATCGTGTCTCTCTGCACTCCATCGAAAGCTCTCACATTGACCTGGTTTTGTTGAACCTTTCCCAAATCGAATTTCAGTTGCTTGAGAGTCGAAAGTGGGTAGATATTAAGACCAGACCCATCGTCTACCAAAACACGATTTATAACTTTGTCCCGGCACTTAATGGTTACGTGCAGAGCTTTGTTGTGCATCCTCCCTTCAAAGGGCAGCTCTTCATTACAAAAACTAACTCGGTGTCC
>NW_006239088.1:154860-155280 GCF_000226075.1 Solanum tuberosum | reverse complement strand
CCTTTTGATCTGGTAAAATAAGGATGATCGGCCAGTGTATCAACACAGATCAATTCTAACGACCTGTAGAGAAAAACAACTCGAAGGCAAATCTGTTAGTGTTCCTCCAGAACTCTTCGGCTTCAACTTCACTAATCGGTCTTTTAGTCTGATCCTTCTAAACACATAAAAGTTGTTTTGTCTGAGAACATGTTAACCCACGAATAATAGGGACTGACTTTTGAACAAGCAGGAATTTGCTCGTTTTTATGTTCAGTTTGGTGACTCAGAAAGGTTAAATTGCGTTGAGTTAAGGTCTTCTTGCTGCATCTTTTGGCATCTGTTGCTGTGAATTCAATATTTCCTTGTAGAATGAAAGAGGGGGAAAAGAAAATTTGAAAAAGCTAGGGGCCGGGCCTTGAAAGGCTGCCTACGTATCTC
>NW_006239088.1:153195-153366 GCF_000226075.1 Solanum tuberosum | reverse complement strand
CTGCCGCAGTTAATCGCTCGAACAGCTTTGTTCGGCTTTCAATAAGCGGAGTGAAATTTCTAGCAGGCTTCTTCTCAAATCTGGGACAGGAGGGATCGTAATTGCCTTGTTGGGGGGAGGCATTTGACGATAATTTGGAGCATTCGGACGGGGGGCTTGATATCTGGGATA
>NW_006239088.1:152776-152907 GCF_000226075.1 Solanum tuberosum | reverse complement strand
TTGGTAACTGGGAGGAGGGGTATTTTGGTAACTGGGGGGAGGGGTATTCTGGTGATCAGTATGTGCATAACAAGTTGGGTATGGACTCTGTGAAGGTCGAGAACGACCTTGGTATGATAAGGATTTCCTTA
>NW_006239088.1:151647-151839 GCF_000226075.1 Solanum tuberosum | reverse complement strand
ACCACATAAACAGTTTAAAGCACACAAGCATATATCGCGTGTCCTAAACAAGTAGGGGGGCCTTTTGTGCCAAGGGTAGGCCTAGCGTATTTGAAAGATGTATGTGTAGAATTGAATCATTTTGTTACCCCAAAGTAAATTTCGCATATAAAATGATGTTCAAGAAGCGAAAATAAGCAGGGGAAGTAGGGA
>NW_006239088.1:151022-151228 GCF_000226075.1 Solanum tuberosum | reverse complement strand
TAAGAGGTCTAACTCTAGCTGCCTCCTTTCGCCACCTATATGCGAATTCTCTGTAATTTTCGGTCGATTTCTGCTTCATCTTTTCCAGGGAGTAGCGATCAGGAACGATCTCCACATTGTAGGCGAATCGTTCAATGAAGTTCTTATCTAGAGCGTTCCAACTAGACCACTGTCTCGTTTCATGAGACGTAAACCACTCTAGAGCC
>NW_006239088.1:147704-149286 GCF_000226075.1 Solanum tuberosum | reverse complement strand
GCTCCCGATGGCCCCGCCTCTGATCTGCTCCTCTTGTTCTGTGCCATGAGATGTTGAAGCCTATATTGAATCATCAACAAGTATCCTTCGCTCCGGCGGCCTTTCTCTTCCCATTCCTCGAGACACATTCCGCTTTTCTTATCTCCAATCCATAAGTTAAGCTCTCCCAAATCGCTTCTCAAGCTTTCTAATTCTTGAGTTACGCTCTCGAGGGCGTACTTATCCTCCTCTTGCTTTCGGAGAAATTCCTCGTGCATTTCCTGGGCTTCTCTTCTTACCTCTCTTAGTTCTATCAAAGCTTTGGACTCTTTGTCCTCTACACTGCGATAAATGTTTGGAACTGAGAAAGAGATACCTTGTATATTTCCCTTCAACCAATCTTTGTAGGTTTCATCGTACCCAGCATTGAATCGGTCCGCGGCGATGGTGTCCTTGTTCATTCGCACTGCTCTTTTCCATTCTCTTAGCATCTCTGAAGCATCAGATACTCTATCATCCCCAATGTCGAACACATAGATACGGTAGTATGCTTCTGGAGGTGTAGTTTGTCTTCTTCCGAACTGCCTCAGGACCCGGATGGGCGCATATGGTCGGATACCTCGAATACCTGGTAAAGGAAGCACTAGTTTTCTGTCGCCCCGTACTATGGCATCTTTCGAGATGAAACGGTCGAGCATCCACTGGATATTTTCTTCTCTCAACTCAGAGAAAATTTGAGCCCATCTTCCTCTAGTTCTCCTATTTTCTAAATCTGTCCAAAACAACATATCATTCAAACCCTTGAGAGAATTATTATCATCGAGGATGTGCAGCTTTTGAGTCCCGTGTCCCTTCGCTAAGTGACTCAGTATCCACCATTGGAGGAGGAGATTGCAACCCTGGAAGTAGCGATGTCCTTCCTTGCATTTTCCCAAAGCACGGTACATGTCGGACAGGATGACAGGCGCGATAGGATAATACTTCACTTGCCCTTGGTTCAAATGCCCGTGGAAGAGAGTGTGTGTAAGCATTATTACTCGGGTGTTGATGCTGAGGCTCGGGCCTTGGGGAAAAACCATAGTGCCTAATAGTGCGATAGTGAATGCCAAAGGTCTGATCCCGTCCCATTCTCTGAAGGTAACCCTGAACTCTTGATTGTAATTCGCATAAAATGTTGCATTCCCGAATCTAACATAGAAATCCATGAAAGAAACGCTAGAACCATCGGCCCAAAAGGCGTAATCCTTTCTTAATCCGAGCAAATTTATAATATCCTCGAGAGTAGGATTGTTAGGGATTAAGATGTGTTCCTGTTTTCTCACTCTTCTTTCAAGCCCTGTACCGACTGTGTCTATTCCATCCCGAATTTCCTCAATCGTCTAGGTGATTTCCATGGTTCCAAATCGGAACACCATTTTCTCGTTGTCCCAATAACCCGTGAGGACTTCAATCAGTTCGGGCCACCCAACCATGTTGATGAGTTCTGTTAGGGCTCCTATATATTTGTTGAGAGCCTTTTTGTGAACCACGGTGAGGTTGTTGTACCACAACTTGAGCAGAACTGGAGCTTCCACTACCATGTCGAATTTAGGAAATCGATCCA
>NW_006239088.1:113905-146387 GCF_000226075.1 Solanum tuberosum | reverse complement strand
AAAAGAGGCAACATTAGTATTCGAAATAACAAAACAAATGAGACATAATTCGATTGGAGTAAGAGCCATTTAAGAAATTCAAAACCAAGAGGTAACCAAGCCCAGCTATTAGGCCAAAATAACATATGACTTAAAAAAAAAAAAAAAAAAAGAAATAAAAAAAAAAAAAAAAAAAACGAAATGAACTAAAATAATAATGACAAAATTCAACCTACAACTTTCGACACTTAACTGTAACAAGGAAACTAAGCAAAAAAAAAATGATTAATATTTGATCCCAAAAATACAAACATTAGGGAAAGAAGAAAATATGACTATGTCTAGATAATTACCAAACAAGGCCTTGTCATTAATCAACCCAACATGTTTGCAAACACAAAGGGGGCATGTATAAACAAAATTTATCACAGAGCCTAACATTACCGAATAACAACACCAAGTAAATGATTAAGACAAAACAATAGACCAAAAACAAGTTAAATATCTTCGGATTTAGACAAGGATAGGGAAGTTTATTATCAAATTAATGCCACAGTTAATTAGTGTAAATCAGCCTCTTAATCCATGCCAAACTTATCTCACTGTAACATGCACAATACACTACAAATATAACATCAATGAGACAGAGATCACATAGGAAAAATAAACTACATATGCTCAAGACTAAACTGGACATACAAATAAGAAAAATACCAACACAAGGAATATGATTTATCACATGACACGTCTAAAGCTTCATCGCAATAATGTCACAATCCTAGCCATCACATATGCGAAATTTAGAAGAAATTGCAGCTCCACACTTTCAGCACAACAAAACAATTAGGAGACAAAAGGATACCAAGCTAACCTTAATCTAAATAAAAGAAGCAATACAAAAGCTTAAGGTTTGAAGAAATAGATCTAAAAGTATGTATCTAAAATGAAGCTAGACAAACTGATTTGGACATGAATCAACAACCTGAAACTTTTTTCCAAAAAAAAATCAACCTAAAATCCCGTTTTAATTCAAGCAAACGCATTGTCCGATAAAGAGAAAGAGTTTCTTCCAAATAGCTTTAAAGAAAGAAAAATATACTCATGCTGGCTCTAGCTTAATGAGAATGGTCATTTAAACAAGAATGAATCTAGAGTTCAAACAGTAGGCCATGATCTTTCTAAAATAAGATTCAATTAACAGGGAAGCTATTAGAGGAGAGGAAAAGAAAATGACCCAAACCAACAAGCTCAATAGAGGCGTACAAAAACAAAAAATTAGGGAAAACTCAAGGTTAAACAAAACAAGAAACTCGGCTAAATTATCACGGGCGAGTTTCATGTCCATCTAATATACATATGAGCTAAAGACAACACTCAAATGATGACATTCAGACAAAGATATGAACTAAGCAAGGGAAAGGCATTCAAACAGGAAAATAAAATCTTGACATTTGAAACAATGAGATACAACCTTTGAACCATAAATAAACCCCCCTTGAAAACCAATACAAGCACACTAAAACAAGCAACAAGGCATTGAGCTAAAACAACAGCTAAACAGTAAACTATACTTAAATACTGAATAATACTTAATAACTGAACGAGGAGGTATACCTCTTTTGGAGCAGCGAATCGGGACGAGAACGAGAAAGGATGAGCTTTCCGACCACTGCAGAGCTTGGAGAGTTCTTGCGAATCCTAGCGACCCACGAAACAAGAAAAAAAAAAGAAATGTATCTTAGATGTATTTCTTATACGATTTTAAGCCTTGAGACTATTATCTCTGCAAATTCTGTTTCCCATCCAACATCTCTTTTTCCTACTCTTTCTCTAAACCCAAAATTTTCAACCCCTCCAACAGTGAGTCAAGAGCAACATGTATAGAAGGGAGTTTTGGTTTCGTAAAATGGGGGAGGAAGAGAGTGAAAAGCTCGAATGAACAAGGCCCAACCATTTCAAATCGAATTCCTTCCGAAATCCAGCCCATTTCTGCACGAAAATCCCATTTTTCAACAAGAAATCTTGCGAGGTGGAGGGCTAGGATCGACCTATTGTACTCGCCACTCGACGTGGCTTCAATCCTGCGGGGCAAGGACGAAACACGGCTATTGCAGGTGTTTTTTCGCTGCTGGAATAGTACTATCGTACTGGGTGAAGAGGACGACGCGTCCTCCGCTTTGGAGCCGTTGGAATTTCTGTTTTCCGTGTATTTTCACGTTGTTGCGTGTTTTTCCGTGAATTGCGATGGCTTCTGTTGTTGGGGATGGTTGTTGCTACTGTTCCGTCTATTTGACGCCACTTCACGTTGCTGGAAGCGTTGTTGAAGAAAAAAAACAATGTGGGGTCGTGTATGTTGTTGTTATTGGAGAATGAGGCTTCCTTTGGTATTGGGCTTCACTTGAAAGGAATAAAATAACATGCAGAAGGCCCAACATCTGGTCTTTTACATGGGTTGAAGGAAATGTTAGTAAATGACCATAATTGCAACCGAGTGAAGTTAAAAATTTAGCCGATTTGAATTTAATCGGTGATTTCGGCCAAAGTTAAATGAGATGAATTAATATAAATTAATTAATGAGTTTCTTAATATTTAACGAAATAAAATAACTAACTCAATTATGAAATATTTAATTTAAATGCAAACCAATTAATTCAAAGTTGCGATTATGATTTAAACTGAACTAAGTTAAAACAAAATCTTTTTGACGTGATTTTCAAAATATAAAATTTAAGAATATACATATGTTATTTAAATATTATAAAAGTGACAAGACTAATTAAAACTAACTCGAAACTATTTTGAACTTTATAAAGTCACTTATTTTAAATTGCTTGAAAATTAAGAAGCTCGAAAATTAATTATTATCGGGGAGGGTCAAAATTGAGTGTTAACAGGTAGACCATTCCGTGAAGGCTTGCTGCACTTTTTTTCAAGCAACTTTCTGCACGCTTCTAGGATTATTTTGATCCTTTCCCAAGCTTTTAACCCTATTCTAAGTTGTTTTTGAGTGTTTTAACTGAGTATATCATTCAACTAACTAGTTTTCCTCTCAAAATCATCAATCTAACAATTCAAGTATTTAGAAATTCTCTTAAAACTTACCTAGGGTTCTTCTTTCTCATCAAGAACACTAAAACATTCAAGTCAAAAATTCAAGATACAAAGAGAAGCCTTCAACCCAAGGTTTTCCAAAATTCTTCCACTCTAGAAACTCCATAAAAGAATTTATTTTATCAAGATCAAGCACCAAGATTCCAAGACCAAGGATTTCATCCAAGAAAGGTAGTGTTCTTACTCGAGCTCAAGAAAAATCAAGCCTCCGTCAAAGTTTTCGATCTAATAGCTTCATAATCAGATATGTAAGACTATCATAGTGTTGGACTAGTTCGTCCTCACGCCCTACATCTACTTTCTAGCAGTAAAAGAGTAATCTAGGGTTCTATCCTTAGTTTTGAGTATTCTTGAGATGAATTTGATGTTGAGTTCTAAGTTCTAAAATTCTGATTCCGAATTTCTATTCCTAATTGTTGAGTTGTTGTATATCATGTATTGAGATATTGAGTTTATTGTTCATGTCTATTTTCCAGCATGAACCTTATTATTGAGTTATTTATTTATAAATCCTTTTAACCAATCATTGTCTTAAATTAATTTCTGAGAAAATAAAGAAGAGTTTTGGGTAGAGTCTGAAGAGATGCTTTGAGAAAGAGTATAAGGGAACTAAGTATTTCCCAAATATATCATTTTTTTAAGTGAGAAAAGAGAAACTTTGATATCTAAATGAGTTTATGAGTTCAGAGATATTTCAAAGCATTACCTCTTTTAAGAGGATCTTTTGAGTAATTACCTCAAATTGAGAAAGAGAATGTTTTTAAACATTAAACATGAGTATATATTTATTGGGAGTAGTATTGAGAACGTAGCTCATAGTGATGGTCTTCGGTTAGAGAATCTCCCAAATAGAGTTAAAAGTGTATTTTTATTATATCACTAATATGTTGAGTTCAGAGATGAGTGAGTATTTTTGTAAAGTTTTAATGATTTCACTCTTTTATTTCTTTACATTCAGTTGAGTATATATTTTATATCTATTGCAGTCCTTTCATTCAGTTATTTTTAATTCAACTATATTACATACTTGTACGTTCAACGTAGTGATGTCATTCAACCTGCATCTTTTAATGATGCAGATACATGCACTTAGGATCCTCAACAAAAGTTCATTGAGATCACTTTATCTGCCCGTTAGCTTTTGAGTGAGACCTCTTTGCTTTCGGAGGACTCCAATTTTGTGAGTTATTAGTATTAGTTTTTGAGAAGTCGTGGGTCTTGTCCCGACACTCATCTTTATATAGTTTAGGCTTCATAGATAGATAGTTTTAGAGAGTTTCTCAGTGTCAGAGGTTTTCTTCAAAACTTATGTTTAATACTTAGTATATTCAGAGAGTTTTGAGATTTAATACACTGTTGATTTAACATTTCTTTCAGTTCGATGCTTGTGTATGTTTGAGTTAGTTTTCCACTTGTAGTCAGCTAGGATGAGGGTTCGCTTGAGAGCAATGGTTCTTGAGTGCTGGCCACGTCCAGGATGTAGGTTCGGGTCGTGACAGGGACGAATGGAATGCACACAATTTAACCAAGTTTTCTATTTCGTTATTCTATAAAGTTGCTTGAATTTCTACTTTCTCTAGTGAAATTATAATTGTTGCTATCACATTATTTAACTCTTTGAAATTTTTTATGCATTAATATAACTGTATTGTTGGTTGCCAAATTTTCACGGTCCGATACTACACCTTAAAATGTAATAATGTGCTTAGAATCATAAGTGATCCAAAACTAACCATTGATATTGGCATAAGTCATGAGAAACTAAATCTAAATATGTATAAGACCGAAAAACGACTTAACGAAAGCATAGTTATGGAATAAACTAGTTCAATACATTTACTAAATAAAAGTTTGTTTACAACAACTGTAATCTGAAAAGAATCTACAACTACGTAGACTGAATACAACAACTCTAACTGACTGTCAATGAAGCCTCTACTAATATTAAATATAGGTAGTTGAGACATGTCCTCCTGTTTTCCTTAATCGATACATATGAGCAGAAATAAAATACTGATTGACTTGAGTCCTTGAATAAATAGAACTCACGAGTGAAAGTGGGAATTTGGTAGGATTAGAGAATGCCTGCTTCCGGTTCTTAGACGAGGAAAACAATCCAATCAGTGCGGTCAGTCCACCCTTCTGACGTGCGGGGGTCTGGCTGGAAGCTGTGATATATTTGACTAGGATCCTGATAATAAGCACCTGAATCTACATCACATGAAAAGTGTAGTTAGAAGAGGTATATAATTAGTATTTGGAATGTATTGAGTATGTGAAATATGCACTATATTCTATAAAGTTGAGCATGATGTATCTGAGATGTTAAACTGAAAGAAATCTAATATCTACTAGATAAACATGCAATTGATCAATACTATTGAATAAACTGAATACAAGGTCATACAATAGAATAAACTGAATATAAGGTTATACAATATCTAAATCTGAATAGTAGGAGATAGTAATAATTGACATACTCTATTTGAACTAAATAAAGTTCAATTTATACCTCAACTAGAAGGGCGCTCTGTATCTTGTCAAGAATAAGAATATTGATGACGTAAATCCACTAAACTAATGTCCAAAAGGATTAAGGTATCCAACCTAATTTGACGAATAAACCTTTAAAACCTATGTTGACTCATATTCTGAGACTTAGTTGCTACTAATGGTCATCGACTAACTGAAGAGTAAGTCTTCATCCTATGTTCGAAGGTGCTAAGTAATACTTCCCCAACAGAATTATGCTAATAAACTGACTAGTTCAATAATATTGAAAATTTAAGACTGACTGATAAACAATTTATATGAAACTATCTATTGGATTTGAAGACTGAATTAAAAATTGATTATGACGAGTTCTATATTTTGATTGGACTATGCAATTCAATCGACATAAGTTTAAAGGCATGAATTCGTATATTACGAGGACTTATTAAAATACTAATATAAATATACTAAATTGAGTGGAAAAGATGTATTCATAGATTGTTTATAAAGAGGAACTGTGATTTAATGTAATTCATGTTTTTCATATGAACTCTAGATTTTGTAGAATTCAATGACTGAAGTATGAAAGTTTCTTTGAAACATAATGGGTGAAATGATATCTATGGATGGAATCTCGCATACCTAGAAGAGAAAACTTTGATAGAATTGTTGAACTTGAAGCTTGGAGATGAATAACCCTAGTGTTGAAGGAGAATCACAAAAGTCTATTCTTGAACCTTGAGATGAGTTATCGTGAAACTCCTAGGTTTTGATGGTAGATTATTGCTTAGGATACATAATCACATGTTAAAATCACTTTAAAAATATGGAGTATGCTTATCTTGATTTGAAAGGAAGAACTCTTGATGAAATTGCTCAAAAATCAAGTTTGAACCCTAGAATTGAGTTCTTGTTAGCACTAGAGATAAGAAGAGGATTTGATGTTTGAATCTTGTAGAAATTTAGGATTTATGTTATAAAATCATGAAGAATACTTACCAAGACTTAGTAGGATTGAACATAGCTCTTGAAAGTTGTTGAGGTTGATGAAGGAGTTAAAAATGAGAAAAAGAAACTTAAAATAGCATTTTTTTTATGAAATATGAAAAAATGATATACGCCTGATATATGGTATATGTGCATTCTAAGACCCGTGGAATGGTTCGTGGAACTCAGGTGAAAATTTTAAGTCTTTGATTTAATTTTATGAGCATAATCTAAGGCTCGTAGATGCTTTCACGATCGGTAGGTTCGATCTGTAAAACTCAAATCCTAAAATCTGAGTATCGCGGGAAAATTGATCATAACTTTTTACTCTGGATTCAGATTAACAAACGATTCGTGGCATTGAAAATAAGTCTCATAAACCTTTAATTTGATAGGTAATGAGACAACTAACTCTTCATATTCTGAGAGATATGGTCGTTTGAAGTTGATCCTTGCATGAACTCATGCTAAAAACTCATGACCCTAAACCATATCCATTAGAAGTTCCTTATGACCCTAAATCATATCTGATACACTTACTATACTTGAAAATAGACCTTAACACACATGAACAAGTAGGACATCACCGGGTTCAAGATGATACGCTTATGACGAAAGGTTCAGACCTTTAGCATTGAATTTGTAAGGTGTTGCACAAATAAAATCTATCAAAACTACCCCATTTTTAATACAATCTTAGCAAATAAGCAAAAGTTCATAATAAGGGTATAGTACACTATCACAAAACTATTCTAAAAAAAATGTAATATTTATTGATCGAACCTTAATTTGATAAATAATCGGAAATTGAACATTAGTTGTATACTACTCCTTAATGTAATCCTCTCATTAACATAGTACAAACTTGATTTAAATTGAAATAAATGATGATATAAAAGAAATCTTTCTTAAGAAGAAAGAAATAACGTCGCCTGAGAGATTCGAACTCTCGCGGGGAAACCGCATGTACTTAGCAGGCACACGCCTTAACCACTCGGCCAAAGCGACACTTGTTTAGCAAAGCATATCGTTTATATATAACTCCTAATATATTTCAGGTAAATCCCCTGGATTTCATATTGCTTGCCAGCTTGCCAGCACTTCGATCCCAAGCTTTTATCGATCAACAGAAGAAATCTGGACGGATATTTGCGATTGTTAAGTGTAATCAGAAGCTTGAAGAATGGCAACTGTAAAAGCAGTGATGGGGAATTTGACGGTGGCAGAACGACAAGTACTCACGGCAGTGAACAGCGGAGCATCAAGTCTCTCATTCGTCGGTTCAGGATTTATAGTACTCTGTTATTTGCTTTTCAAAGAGCTTCGCAAGTTCTCCTTCAAACTTGTCTTCTACCTCGCTTTATCTGTGAGTAAAATTACTTTCACTTTTTCACTACTTATTAGGGTTTTGTTTTATATATGTTCATTAGCTCTTGCTCAAAATGTAGGTATATTTTGAGAAACTTAGTTTACGTTTTTTGGCCAGAAAATGTATGTAGATCAGTGAGCTAGGATGTTTGGGAAGGAAATACTGAGTTCTAAAAAAAACAATGTAAACATGTATCTAGTCAAAATACTTATTGCATTTTCAATTAAGCGAGTAAATTTATCCTGTATCTAATGATGCAAAATATGGAAAATCTTCATGGAAGATGAAAAAAATGTATTTGGAGGTATATAAAAAGAAAAGAAGAAGAAAACTTAAGAGAGAAGAAAGAATATGGAAGAAGTTGATATCCATGTGGATTGTGGGTTGTCTGATTGATACACATTTCTCACAGTCTGTCGTCCCACAGTGGGTAATTCTATCATTGGATCAAATGTATGTTGCTGACTTGCTACTATAGGATGAGAAGTTGAACTAGTGCTAGTAGCTCTGATGGAAATGATGTTCACTCTATCTTTTACTAAGATTATAACTCTAAACAAGCAGTTGTTCCATCTGCTAGGGCTTCTCAAAGCTTTGATACCTAGGGATCTTTTTATTTGGCAAGTAATGCGAAAATTAGTTATAACTTAAAAAAGAAGAAAAAGATAAATACATACTTTGAAAAGTTAAAAGAAGATGAAAGAACAAGAAAAAAGTTGGTATGCATATTGGTTATTAGGATTTGTTATTGTGATTTTGACTGCACCTTGCCAGATTCTTGTGTTCTCTCCCACAGTGATATGATTCAATCTGATCTCAGTTTTGATTTTTGGATCAAATGGATGTAGCTTCGGCATGATCTCGAACTTGAATTTGTGTGCTAGTAGCTTTAATGGAAATGAAGTTGACTCTATGTTTCAAATTTGTTACTTCAACAGCTTAAGATTAATCAATCAATTATCTCATATCCTTGGATAGAGTAGTATATCTCTGAGCATTTTATTGGGTAAGATACCAGATTGGAGTTTGCTAAATTTACTCTGCTTTAAGTTTATTTGTTCCTTCTTTGTTAATTATTTGAAAGGAGATTGTTGCGGTGCTTACTCAAACCAAATGACTAATGGGAAGTACTCAATCAATAGAATAGAAGAATAGGAAGAAAAATACATCTAGTATAATTGCATAAGTGGTAATCATAATGGTATGTGCCTATCAAAAACATTGATTGCTAAGATGCTTCCTTTTTATATTATGGCTTGTAATCTTTCATACATAGGCTTTGCTATAATGTTTTATCTTTCTATGGATTAAGTTCCTCACATTTCCTGCCTTCTTCTAATTCATTTGCCTCTGCTTTAAGATAATAGTAATAAGTACGTCATTTTGAGCGCAGGACATGTGCTGCAGTTTCTTCAGCATAATTGGGTATGGTCACTCCCATCTACAAGCATTTGTTGCAGGCTTCCAGTGAATTTTCGTTTTAAATGGTTCCGTAGCATTTATTAACTGTGAGTTCTTTTTTTGGTCATGTAGGGATCCTTCCAAAGGGTACTTCTGTTATGCTCAGGGATATACAACACATTTCTTCTGCCTAGCGTCTTTCTTGTGGACAACAACAATTGCCTTTACTCTTCACCGAACAGTTGTTAGACATAAGACGGATGTTGAAGATTTGGAGCCAATGTTTCATTTATATGTTTGGGGTATCTTTTTATTAGAGAAAACAAATTGGATTCTATAGTTGGTTACTGTGGTTCCTTTCTCTCTTTCTGAATGCATTTGTTTTGGTTGGCAGCTTCTTGAAGGTTTTTTCTTTCTTCATTCTGTTTATATGCGGATGCTTCTTGCAGGAACTTCAGGAGTAATGACAGTTATAAGATCAATTGCCAATAATCATGAACATCTAAGTCGGCTGGGCACTTGGTGTTGGGCACAAACAGGACACACAGGAAAGGCAAGTATTTAATGATCATAGTTTCAAGCTCTTTTACTATGTGATTTTTCATGGTAATTTCTGTTGTTTGTCATCTATGTAGTTTTAATAACTTCAAAAATGGTGATAGTGTTCTACTGTTACATTCTCCAAAAAATTGTGAAAGTTTTGAAATACTGAAAAGTTTATGGATATAGGAGTTCTTTCATTTTCATGAATAAAGTCGATGTGTCAAATGAATGCACAGTGTAATTGGTTGTTGATTGGCGAAGGAGTTCTTACATTTTATCTCTTATTTTAGTTCTTTTCCTTTGAAGGAGAAAAGGAGAAGAGACTATTATGATTTTGGTAAAATGGTCCTGACAAGCTTGAAACACACTATAAAATGAAGTTCGTAATGTGTCAAAAATAGTATAAAAATTATCGTATCCCTAGGGGTTGGTTCAAACAATATTCAATTGGCTTAACACTATCAGGAGCATTAATTCTTTAGACTGAGATGGTTCTAAACCACAAGTAACCGTCTAGAATTGTAAAAATTGATCATGGAAATGTTGAGAGTTGAGCAATAGCAATTAACTGTCAATGAGAAAAGTAAAGGCAATTAACAAGACATGTGCAAGATAGTTATTTGGGATCTAACTTTGTTCAAGATTCATTTCTAAGGTTTTATTGATTCTCATGTATTCAACGGTTGATTAGATTATTCTTGTAGCTAAGATTCTTCTTTTGTATGAACTTAATCCTTGTGGGTTAAATTAATGGAAAGCCTGTGAACATATGCAAGAAAACACTAGTGATTTTAGCCTCAAGGAAAATCTCTCATGAATTTTTTCCTATGTTGGTTCAATCAACAATTCAAGAAGCTCTTTTGATTACGTAGAAAAAAAAAGGGCAGCCCGGTGCACTAAAGCTCCCGCTATGCACACGGTCCGGGAAGGGCCCATCAATATAATGCATAGATATTTACTAAAATATTCCTCTTTCGATTAAATAAATAATGAATAACTTCATAATTCGATTCAAAACTTCATTAACGAATTCAAGCAATTAAACAAGAGTCCAATCCACAAATAACATTCAAAATACCAGGTATATTAAAATCCTAAGGGAAACTACTCTATAGATGAAAAGAAAGATATTCTCTTAAAAGGCATGAATATTCCGTGATCAGATTCAAAACTCCATTAACGAATTCAAGCAATTAAACAAGAGTCCAATCCACAAATAACATTCAAAATACCAGGTATATTAAAATCCTAAGGGAAACTACTCTATAGATGAAAAGAAAGATATTCTCTTAAAAGGCATGAATATTCCGTGATCAGATTCAAAACTCCATTAACGAATTCAAGCAATTAAACAAGAGTCCAATCCACAGATAACATTCAAAACAACATGTATGGTTAAACCCCAAGGGAAAACTACTTCATAGATGAAAAGAAAGATATTGTCTTAAAGGCATGAAAACGAGAAAACATTACAACCAACTTTCAACCCAAACTTGTGAATAATCAATTGTTGATGAAAAAGGAAATGAATCATTGTGCTTCCTAGCCTTAGCCGCTCTCTCAATCCCCCGTCAGTCGGAAAGACCCTTTTAAATTGTGTTTTTGATGTATTTATACCGTGTACTGGCGGCCAACCCTGGACCAAAATACCCTTAATGAGGCGAAGTGGAAAAACAACAACATACGCAGTGTTATCTCATAAGTGGTTTATGAGGAGGGTAGAAACGAAAATGAAAGCAGTAAAAACAATGAAAAGCGCTCTGGGAAACATTACGTAACATACAAAAAAGAACAGTAATAACAACGAACTAATGCGATAATCAAAGCGCAAGAATCACAACGGTTACTAATCGAAATGGAAAAACATGGGTAGAAAATGAACTGATGCGTCGCGATCTGCGGTACCCCATGCGACGCGGCAAGAGGGATTTCTAGAGCCTTGTGCAAATAGACTTCTGCCATCAAAATACCTGTTGCGATGCGACTGGCGCATCACGGTAGGCTAGATTTTCAGCTTCTCTTTTTTTTCTTCAACTTTTCATATGCATACTTGGTCCTTCAACCCCAAACTTGAAGGCAGTTAGATTTTTTGGACTTCTACTCAAACTTCGAAGCTCCTAAGAGTCTGATTTAGCTTTGAAATTGCTTCTTAGCTCAGAATCAAGTCCTACACAATAAAACTTAAAATACTAATAGTGTAGCTCAACACAATTTAAGTGTAACAATGAAGATCTGACATGTAGCCAAAAGCCCTTTTTCTAGCCTACCATCAGGTCTAGATTGATGTTTGCATTCGAGTTGTTTGGGATATATTCTGCTTTAGTCTGACATAACTTCTATCAAATTTAATCTTTCCTATGTTCATCACTGCAGGTGGTACACTTCATAACGTTTTATGCACCTCTTTGGGGTGCCATTCTTTTTAACGGTGTCACCTATTTTCAAGTGATACGGATGCTAAACAATGCAACTCGTGTATGTGGTCATTACCTTTATCCTTAATTATTTACGCATTCCTTTATTGGTTCATGAAGATTTGGGTTCTGGAAAATAATTTGTGACATTTCAAGTACACTGGTGCTTCTAATATTCCAGATGGCAGTGGGCATGTCAGAGAGGTCATACCAACCAGATCCACGGTCAGACATGAAGGTATGCAGAGCTTCCTCTCCTATCTCAAAGTAAATCAGAATAATAACTTATAAGAGTATGGGGTAGAAAATGAATGGCTTCGGGTGGAGTTTGGACACCATCTCATTTTCTTTTCTTGCTATTTGCCTCTTTATATCAACTGTTATGCTGTTGGCCATCTCGCAGGCACTAAATCGTTGGGGTTACTATCCCCTTATTCTTATTGGATCATGGTTTTTCGGTACAATCAACCGTATACATGACGTTATTGAACCAGGTCATAAGATCTTTTGGCTTTCTGTTCTTGATGTTGGAATGGCACAGCTCATGGTAAATCCTATTATCTGTAGATGAATTCTCTCTTTTCTCTTCTCTTTGATGTGGTTGGGGAAGGTGTGTGGTAGGAACTTGCACTCTTTGATGAGTATTTTATTCCGTTATTACCATATAGATTGCAAGCAGGTATAGACCTGTTGGTAACTAGTGTTAACAATCAAAACCTGTCTGGATAGAATGACTTGGATCCTCTGTTTCCACCAAGCTTATCTACAGAATGTCAAGAGCGATGCCGCCAAGTGTTTACTTCAACTAGTTGGTGATATTCTGAACTGATTAATTTGTTTAACCAACAAAAAAGTTGATTAGTTTAGTTTAAGTGTCTGTATCCATGAATTGGTGGGATTCTCAGTTGATAGGAACTTATCTCTGACTTTATGTTGATGCTTAGTTTTGATCTACTCTCCTTTTAACAACTCTGACACTCTAAAAATATTGACAATGTTCTTTCTTGACAAATCTTCTATGCTTTGTTTAGGGTCTCTTCAACTCAATAGCATACGGCCTTAACAGCTCAGTCCGTAGAGCAATTTACGAGAGATTGGATCTGTAAGTCTCTATTAATTTTGACTCAAAATTTTTGCAACAGCAAGTGTTCTAACCCTATTTGCCCATAGCCCTAGAAAAGAGAGGGGGGGACATGTAACATATGTTTGGTTCCATCTTTTTCCTTTCTTTTCTTTATCTTGGGTAGTGCCAATGCCAGTGTGCTTGTTTGTTTCATCAGTAGTCATTTGGTTTCAAGAGATTGTATCTTTGTTAAAAACTTAAAATTGCTTGTCTTTGCTCCTAATGTCAAGGAGCCTTTGTTCAATATTTTAATAGAGTTGGTTAAGTTGTCCTTGTTGCATGATCATTACTCCATCCGTCCCAATTTATGTGATGCACTTTGACTGGGTAGGAGTTTAAGAAAGAGAGGAAAATGTAAAACTCACAAACAGAATGAATAGATCAACTGAACTACAGTGGAGATTCTACTATTCTCAATCTGAAATGGAGAAAGAAGAAGAGAGCAATCTGAGGGAGAACGATAGAATGGGAATATCAAAACCTATTGCTGTAATCAAAGAACATATACAGAGAATTAGTAACCAACTTATATCGAAAACTAACTAGCTGAGATGACAGCTAATTGTAACTAACTGTGACTTATCCCAACTCTCAGCTAAGTAAGGTGCAGTGAATTGAAAGCTGAATGTACAAATACATGTAACTCTTAATAAAACATTTTTGAAACATGTCTAAAACAAGTCATTGATATCCGTGTGACTATAAGTCATGTTATTATATAATGAGAAGTTTAAATTTTATAGTAAATTGTTTCTATGCTTAAAAAAAGTACCATTTTTTTTGGGACAAACTAAAAAAGAAAGGGCATCACTAGGAAGCTATTTTCGAAAGAATAAATTATCCCTACTGTATGGCCTTTAATACATTTCTCTGAAGTGACGAAAATGCACAGTAGTTTCTAACTTCTTATTACTCAATCACCTTGGTGTTTTTTTTTCTCATAAGTTTATGTTTCAATCTGTGTCATTTTCCAGGTTACCTGAATGGTCTCAAAGATGGCTTCCAAAGAGCTCAAAGTCAAGAGGCCAACAGCAAGACAGTGAATTAGTCTCTCTAAAGATTCAAGATCAGCAATAACAATTTTGTGCTTGTACATTCATCTCAATGACTCTGCCGCCTTTTCATAATTGGACCAGATTGACAATTGATAACTGCATTGTGACAGACAGGGATGCTCTTCATTGCTTCAGCCCGGGTTTTGTGCTCACATACTTTGACTGACTGATCCTCCTCTGCACCATATGCTAATTGCTTGTTGCTCCTTTTTGATTGCTCGAGCGTACTAATGTACCAACTTTGTTATTGATACCGAAGGATGTTAGTGTGATCAATAGAATACATATGATTTGATATTGGCTGATGCTAAGCCTTCAAGTATTTGCTTAGTGATGTATCGAAGGAGAGAACATTTGTTACTGATTTATTTGTTGTGTCGATTCGATTTACTACAGTTATTGGCTCTTGCTACTTATATTCACTCTCGCTGCATAGCCTTTCCTTTCCAGCTTGTTTGGATGGTTACCAATTGTATTGTATAATATAATGTTTGTTTTGATTGTACGGTATTGCTAAATTCTTTATTGTGTAATGACGAGAAGTCTCATTTTATGTATTGATTGATTTGGTGTATTCATGTCCTCACCTTATTTGAGTTTATTTTTGGATTGTTTTGGAATAAAGAAAGATTTGAGTTTCTTCTAAGGGGGAACTAACTAAGTCTATGCCCCATAAAAACAAATAAATTACAGATAAAAATATTCCTTTATAATTAATACCCCAAATTCTCATATTTCCCAGTTCTCCTTCTTCCCCAAATTTTCTTCCAACCCCCTAAAAACAAAATAATTACAGATAAATATCCGTTAACAATTAATACCCCAAATTCTCCTTCCCCAATTCTCCTTTACCAAATCTTCTTCTTCCTCAGTTTTCCTTCTTACGATTCCACAACATTCTATTAATGGAGAAAATTGTGATTCTCTTATAGCATCATGGAAGTTGAAATTCAGAGCAATAGAACATTAATTTTGACGTTGAGATAATAATAGTAGACTCTATTTTTAATTAAGAAAATTTAGTCACACAAATCTCAAATCACATCAAAATTGTTGCTTATGAAAACATCGAGATTAAATATGCAATTGCATATGGATTTCCGCCATTGAAAATATCTAATCTAATAATAAAAGCGTGAAGGTCTAGTTTGAATTGAAGAAGAAGAAGCCTGAAATTACTTCATATCCATTGGTGATCGCCTACAACCATTATTTCACAAAAGCCAATCCTCAATATTTATGTGGAACTTCTAAATCCGCATTGATACCATAACAACATATTGGTATGGATGGTATCATTGAGGAACAACTAGACATTCATGAATGATATCATCATAGTATATATATATATATATATATATATATATGAAGTATACACTGACTATACATGGGGTATACACTGACAAATTCAATCTTGATTTTGACTAGACATTCATGAATGATATCATCATAGTATATATATATATATATATATGAAATATACACTGACTATACATGGGGTATACACTGACAAATTCAATCTTGATCAACTCAAAATCACCTCTAAATAGTCCTAAAATTTAGATATGAAATCCTCTCGATATTTGAGTCTTTTGATATGTAATTCGCTTGAAATGACTTACGTTTTCGGTACATCAATTTTTTTAAAAGAAGGATAATGAAGAAGAAGCAACAAACAACAAACAACTATTAATGACGAAATTGAAAGGAAGAAAAAGAAGCAGAGCAGTCATTAATGACGAAACTGATAGGAAGAAGACTAGTACTTGACAAATTTTGGTAATTTTGAAAATTTGGCCAATTTTTGTGTAAAGCAAAAGGCCAAGTGACCCTTTTACATAATTTGCCCAAAACTGATTGTAGACGTGAAAACATTCAAGTGGTGTAATTCCCCAAGGCCTGGTGAGGCAGTTGTGTCTACAAATACAATATCCACTTATTAAAAAATTCACCGCTCAATACAAATTTTGTTCATCTCGTAAGAATTTATGTATGTTCATGAAAATTTGAAACAAATAGTATGTGTCATTTCATTTAAGTTAGGGAAAATGCCTGATTTTGACTCATTTGTATCCTCATTGTTACAATTTTATCTTGAAGCTGCCCTTAATCAATAATGGCGATTTCATGGAAGAATTAAACTCAGAAAATTGCTATTGATATTTACTTTCAAATAAGTTTTGGCCCTTTTATTTTCACAACATTCAAGCTCACAATGTATTCATATGTTATACATGCAAATATCATAGGCTTGTCCTTATTTTCTATTGCAACTATTTTTGAAAGACACCATTGAATCACATAAGAATTTTCTTAGATTGTAATGTAGGCTTTAGGATGGGTAAGATAGATTATTTTTTTTGGAAATAATGACTATAACCTTCTGAAACACTACCTTTTTCTTTTCATTTCTTCTAAACTTTTTTAACCTTTATTCTTTAGTTAAGAGTTATCTAATATTTAGGGAAAATAGTTTGAAATATATCCGAACTTTGACCAAAATTGTTGTATCGATACCGAATTTTGAAAATGACCTTTTACCCCCTGCACTATTTAATAGTGTATTTTATAGGTATATGTGCCCCACGTGGACATCATAAATATTACATCATTATAAATAGTAACGTGTCCACGTGGGCACATATATACCTTTAAAATACACTATTAAATAGTGCAGGGGGGTAAAAGGTCCTTTCCAAAGTTCGGTATCGTTACAACAATTTCGATCAAAATTTAGATATATTTCGAACCCTTTTCCCTAATATTTATTTAATTATTGTACACTAGTTAATGTGTTTTTGTTGCAAAAATGTCAAGTAACATAACTTATTTGTATAAGCACAAAAAATTAAATTGCTATACTATGTGCATGTGCTCTTTACTTTATTAATTACTTAGTAGAAGATAGTTAATAATTTATTATACTCTATTACTTTTTATTTTGTAATAAAAGCTTAATAGATATTTATTTCATTCTATTTGAAGATATGAATAATTCTCAAAGTATGGTATCTAACTATGAAGACATTTGTTTGATTGATTCTGGTACAACACATACGATATGCAAACACGAGAAATATTTTTCTCATTAAAGTATGGGAAAAATAACAGTTACTATGATTTGTGGTAGTACTAATTTGATTGAGGGCTTCGGAAAAGCCATTATAATTTTGCTTAAGGGAGATAAATGCATCATAAATAATGTCATGTTTTCTCCTAAGTTTCGGAGAAATTTGTTGAGTTTTAAATATAACCGTGAAAATGGTTATCATATCCAATCAATGGATGAAATGAGGCTCGAATATCTTGGTATCACCAAGAATGTCTTTTAGAAGACATGTGTGATATACAAGTTTCCTACTTTGTCTTATGGCTTGTATTGGACAAGAATTAGTGCAATTGAGGCACATTCTATAGTAAATCAAAAGTTTACTAATCTCAATACTTTCATACTTTGGCATGATCGTCTGGGACATCCTGGTCTATAATAATGAGACAAATTATAGAAAACTAAAATGAACATTCATTAAATTGAACCTAAAGATTCTTTTAGATGGTGAATTTTCTTGTACTGCTTATTATCAAGGCAAGTTAATTGTGAGACCATCATTAATGAAAGTTGAGCTTAAGTCCCCTGCATTCTCAAAACATATAAATGGGATATTTGTGGACCTATTCACCCACCTAGTAGGTCTTTTAGATACTTTATGATCGTAAAAAATGCTTCTTCTAGAGACAGTCTCAAGTGTGCCTATTGTCATCTTGTAACTTGGCACTTATAAAATTATTGGCATAAATAATACGATTATGGAAACAATTTCCTGATAATTAGATTAATTCTCTAATACAATAGAGTATTTATCTCAAGCATTTAATAATTATTGCCTACCGATTGAAATAAAAGTTGAACATACTGTAACTCATGTTCACACTCAAAATGATCTTGCTGAATCATTAATTGAATGTCTGCAATTGATAGCAAGACCGTTGCTTATGAAAACTAAGTTTCCTACTTCTATGTGGGGTCATGCAATTTTACATGCTGCAACACTTATTCGTCTCAGACAGAAAAATTGTCATAAGATTTCTCCATTGGAATTGATTTTGGATCAAGAACCTAATATATCCTATCTATCTTTTTAAAATGTGTTGTACACGTGCATGTGGCACCACCGCACCATACTAAGATGAGACCTCAAAGAAGGTTAGCAATATATGTTGTGTTTGTATCACCCTCTATTATTTGCTACCTTAAACAATTAACTAGAGATATGTTCCTTGCTCGATTTGCAAATTGTCAGTTTGATAAGTTATTTTTCCTAAAATTAGAGAGAGAAAATGATATTAGAAGATAAATTTTGGGGAAAAATTCATCATTGTCTCATCTTGATCCATGTACTTTTATTTGTGAGCAAAAAGTACAAAAAATTATCCATATACAGAGAATTGCAAATCAAATGCCAGACGTATTTACATATTTGAAAATGATTACTAAATCACATACTCCTGCAGAGAATGTCCCAATTCATATTGATGTCCCTATAGAACCGTCTACTAGTGTCACAACCAAATAGTCAAAAGCACGCCTGAAGTGTGGTAGATCATTGGATTATAAGGATCAAAATTCTAGAAAAAGAAAAACGAAAGGACATGATGACACTACGAAAGAATCTCATATGAAAGTTTAAGAGGTGAGAAATTCTGATATCCTTGAAGGAATCAATGAGCTTGAGACTAAAGAAAATAAGGAACTATCCAAAAATTTAAGTGGTGTTGAAACTAATTTGAATCGTTCAGAAATAGTGAAGGATTATGTCTTTGCATATAATGTTACAACAAAAATTATGCAAGATAGTGAGAATCTTAAACCTCAATTTGTTGTAGAATATCGACAAAGTGATTGACCAAAATGGCAAGAAGCAATTCAACCAGAATTGAATTCACTTGTCAAGCGTGAAGTTTTTAGACCTATAGTTCAAACACATAATGGTATTAAACTTGTTGGATATAAATGGGTCTTTGTGCAAAAAAGAAATGAGAAAAATGAAATACAAAGGTATAAGACACACCTTGTTGCTAAAGAATTTTTGCAAAAGCCTGATATCGATTAGGAAGAGACATACTCACCCGTTATGGATGCAACAACATCGCATTATCTCATTAGTTTCATAGTCCATGAGAGATTTAAAATACATTTGATGGATATGATTACAACATATCTTAATGGATCACTCGATAATGAGATATACATGAAAATCTCCGAAGAATTTAAGATGCCCAAAGCATATAGTTCAAAGCCTCGAAAAATGTATTCAATTAGATTGAAAATATCATTGTATGGTTTGAAGCAATCTAGACACATGTGGTGTAACCATCTTAATGAGTATTTATCAAAGTAAGGTTATATAAATGAGTTGATTTGCCCATGTATTTTTATAAAGAAAATAACATCGGAGTTTGTTGTGCTTGTGATTTATGTTGATGACACAAAACTTATTAGAAATCCAGTAGAGTTTCAAAAAACAATTAATTATCTAAAGAATTGACTTGAGATAAAGACCTTAAAAGGACAAACTTATGTCCTGATTTGCAAATTAAGCATTCGACAAACAATATTTTTGTTCATCAATTTGCCTACAAAGAAAAAGTGTTGAAAAGATTTTATATGAATGAAGCACATCCATTAAGTACTCCGATGGTTGTTCAATCATTTGATGTGAATAAGGATCCATTCCAACCTCAAGAAAAGAACGAGGAAATTCTTGATCCTGAAGTATCATATCTTAGTGAAATTGGTGCACTAATGTATCTTGCTAATACTACAAGGTCTGATATAGCTTTTTTGGTTAATTTGTTAGCAATGTATAGTTCTGCTACTACTAGGAGACACTCGAATGGGATCAAACACATATTGTGGTATCTAAAAGGGACTATGTTTCTCCCAAATATACACACAAGTGTATGCGGTCGCTCAAGTAATATAATTTTTTTAGAAACGAGGTTTCGTCCCCAAGGGACTTATGATCAACTTATATTTTAATACTCAATTCCACAACTCGACAAAAGTAACCTTTTAAAAGAGTTTGATGATTATTAACTACTACTATGATTTATGCAATAAATAAAAATAACTAGTGTGAACGACTTCAAAGTAATGTTTCAAACAAGTAAAAGACAATTCCAGGGCTGCAAGATACTTTGGATTTCATGTATCATATTTCAGGCAATGAACTAATTTTGATTATCAAGTTACTGATTTACAGGGTTAATTATATGAGTAGGGTCTCTCGACCTCTAGTCGCCTACTCCAATTAGTTGTCTAACTACATCGTTGAGCGGGGATATGCAATCCTAATTGGCAAACATTTATATTTCATCATGTTTCTTAACCAAGCTATGTGTTCGTCCCGGTGTCTCTCCTAAATACAAATCAACTCAATGGAAGATCAAACTTTTTATATTCTTTGGTCTATCTACCTTATGTTGACACCCAATTTTGGCTCTCCACACTTAACTAAAGTAATAACAATAATAATAACAATAATAATAATAATAATAATAATAATAATAATAATAATAATAATAATAATAATAATAATAATAATAATAATAATAATAATAATAATAATAATAATAATAATAATAATAATAATTTCTTAAGAATTGAACTATTTTTTGTTCAAATATAATTTCTTTTGTCGCAATGGTTATTTTTTGTACATTGTTTAAAATTGGAAAGCTTAATTAATTAATGAGTTACTAGTTTATATTAAATTTAATTTTAAGAACGACTAATTTTATCAATTCAGCTAATCTTGCAAAATAATTATTTTTAATTTAATAAATTATGACTATTTAATAAAGAAGAGGTAACTCCTAACCTTTGAAATTGAGCTTTTTCGGTCCTGGGAGAGTTGCTTCTTTCTTTGACTTGGTTTGCCCACTTCAAAAGGTTTCCAGAAGACCTTATCCCTCAAACCTCATGTGGAAAGAGAGATTATAATTTAAATGAATTTAATTTGAGCAATTTTGGCAATTCAAGTCCCCTTAAACCGGTCAATCCGTGTGTGCCATGTAGGCGAGCACATAGATTGTGCTTCTTTAGCTTAAATCTTGACTCTACGATTAAATCTAACGGTCCTAGTTAATTAAGATTTTATCATTAATATATATATAACTCTTCCTTTTAATTCATGATTTATCCTAACCGTCCGATCAAACGATCAGATGGCCCGAATTAAATTCCAAAATATTTCCTTCTTTTCCCAAAAAATAGTACATCTGCCACCTGCTATTCCCCTTTATTTTCCCTAGACTGCGCCTTAGTCTAGGAAAAGATAGAAAAACGTTTTCCCTTCCCCAAAACGCCTCTCCATACACGCTCCTCTCCTCTCCCATCAAGCTCCCTTCTTCCCCAGGCCCCTTTCACGCTCATCTCCCATCCCTCTGCCAAAGAAACAGCCATGAACCGCCGGAAAACAACAACATCCATTGATTTTCAACATATCTCCCTACCCTCCATCAATCATAGCCTCCTCCTATCAACTTTACATCATCTTTTATGAACCAAAACAGACCTCAAAAGCCTTACCACCAGCACTGCTATGCCTGAAAAAGGTGACAGGCGTGAAGAACCATCGGATTTGGGCTAATTGTCCCTTTAATCTGACGGGTGTAAGGTTCCATCATTTATTTTTTGAATGTAGTAGAGGCTCCAAATCGGCTATAAAAAAGAAAACTTTGGCTCTCTTTCAACGATCCAAGAACCGAGAGAAAAACATTCGAAATCATTGCGAAATCAGCGAACAAGGATCCGAAATCACCTAGGGAACAGATTGTAAGATCATCTTTTTGTCCTCTGTTTTTGATTTGTTTAAATTTGAGTTTGAAGTTGGATATCTTGACGTCAAAACCCCTGTTTGCTGCCCCCGTAAAGGTACCATACCTCGCCTTTATTTTGTTAAAACTCTAGTCGATCATTTTGGGTTGATTTTCGATAATTAAAAATGGGGGTTATTAATCTATTTGTCTCTTACTTTTAGTGCGATTAAGTTTCTGTTTTTTTTTATAAAAAAAACATGTCATACATCTCCTTTGTTGTTGCTTTGATTTGGATACAATATAGAAGGTGTATATATGGATGGCTGAAATGTTAATCTCGTTTAAGCTTTCTCGACCATAATATAGCCTAATCTCAATCCGAAAAGTGATGGTTTAATTTTGATTATGAAAAGCATTTGTTTGTTGTTATAGTTTTAATATTTTACCTTCTTAGTCGACTCTCTTGTCTATTCTAAATTCGTGGTCATTTGGTTAAACATTCTCAGCAGTTATGTTGTGGTGTTGCTATGATTTTCCATTCTAAACATGTTATCTTGAGCATTTGGATGATCTGTTTTTGGCTGCCTATGTCATAAAATTTAACGGATTTGTATATTAAGCTTTATGGTATGTATAATAAATCACTTTCAAACAAGCTAGAATTGGGTGATTGCGTTCTAACGATCATTTCTTAAATAGGTAGAAATAGTGAAATTTTCAAAATATCTTATTCTTATGAACTTGCTGAACTTCGGTTCTCATCCAAAAGAATAAAAGTGAATAACATATGAGCAGATTTTAGCTTAACGCATTGGAGAATTTGTTGTCCTCTTTTTTTTTGAAATATGTCATGTTTGTATTCAATCTTTAGAATATCTCAAATCTTAGGCTCAGGGTGTTTAAACCAACCTGGCTCATAACCTTATATGTATCAAACTTATCCAACATGTAAATGGTTTATTGTTTAACTGCTTCATTTGTGCACCATTTACTATTCAATTGCTATCATATGTAAAGGCTACTAATCTTTACCCCCTTTTTCCTTCTTATGTTTCATGTACAATCGGAGGGATGGAGTTTCTACTTTGGAACTCGTTATTGGCCTAAGATATTAGGCCAACAACAAATTAGGATCAACGCGATGCTTAGAGTCTCTCGAATTAGGAGTCCAATATTTCTTAGCCTTTCTCTTTTCGAGTCTTAATTATATTGTTTGGATACATTGACTAACCTTTACTTACAAGTTTTGGATATATTGTTTGTCTTTTATTTTGAAGCTTATTTAACGTGAACTAATATTATTTGTTTATGAATTTAGTTGAGATACCTTTAGAACAAATGATACAAAAGATATTTTCTTATAAAAATGGATTAGCATTTTTACTTATAACATTCTTTTAGGCCTTTTAAGTTGAAATGAGGAGCTTATAGTTTAAAAGTTTTCCAAATGAAGTCTCAAAGGGCTAAAATAATATTCATTTAGGTCTACTCATTGCTTAGGACCCCCAAATAAATCCGGAACTAGTTTAAAGGCCAAAAATTCAATTATCCTTTGGAGATACATATTTGTATAAAACAAGTAGGGAAGCAGGACCTATATTTTATTAGCAAAAAATAGGCATATTTCATATTCTTTAAATTATTCTCATATCCCTTTATACATTTGGTAATTATTTAACTTAGATAATACTTTCTTATTAAGTGATTTGCCAACATTTTTCTTTTCATTTATAAATGCGTAACTTGTTCAAAGAAGTTTGCCTTGGAGTGATATTTTCCAAAGTTATATACCTATTTTGATTTGCCTTTTTTTTATAAAAAAAAACAAGTGTTTGAAGTTTAAGTTTAAACAACTTAAAAATGCAGATTTTTGGGTTCAAAAGAGTAGGATTTCAAGCTTAAAAAGAGAGGGTTTCCAAAGGTCCCCTAAGGTGTAATAATTGGAGTATTACTAAGTACGAGAAAAACTCATCAATTGGAATTTCTAAATGAATTTGAGAAAGCTAAAATAATTACCTTTAGAAATACATAAGGATAAAATAATCACCTTTAGCGATATATAAGGCTAAAATAATCACCCTTTCAGAATATATATATTTTTTAGGAAAATAGGCCTATATATTTTGTCAACAAAAAATAAATATAATTGTAGAATAAGGCTCAATAGTTAGGCCTATTTTTATACTCTTTACATCACCCTTTTTTATAAAGTGTATTGACTATTCTTACTTTTTTTTGGATCAAACATTGCTAAAAATATTTTAATCTTTTAACATGCCATTTCAAAATTTTAGATATGCCAACAGGTTCAAATACAAGGTACATACATATATATGTCATACATATAAATGTATATATTCTATATTTTCTCCACATAACCTATTATTATCTACTATCTCTTTTACTAATGTTATTTATTTATTTTTATAATTTATAAATGCCTACACTTAAATATACATACTACTTTACTACATATAATTTATCGTCAATTTGTCTATACATGTAAATAAATAATAAGTGTTCATATGTTCTAAACAACTTACATGTATATATTATACTTTATAATAAACATAATTTTAGATCACAAACTCTATCTAATATTTTAACATTTAGTATCATTATTATTTATTTATTTTAATTTTTTTAGGAAACTCTATTTTTATCCAAATTACATATTACATATTACTACATATTTACACTCCACTACTATATTATTTTATTTTTCATTTCTTAATGAAATGACATATTTTCATAAATTCAACATCTATATATTTTTTAGGATAACTTTACTATAATACATCTATATTTTTCAACATATAAAAATTAACATACTTTTAAGTACATCTATTTTTATTTTTTTTTACATGATAAAATACTGCTATTAAATCTATTTTATAAGGCATATATATATGTCGTATCTTGTATTTTACTCTTTTCTTAAACTAACCAATTAACTTATCATTGATTTTTAAAGCAAATAAATAAATAAGTTTTCCTAATCATATTTTCCTAAATTGAGTTTAAGGACTATCTTCGGATAGGCTCTGAGGGGTGCTTAACACCTTCCCCTCGAGTAACCAAAACCCTTACTCAGAATCTCACTGGTTTCGCAAATCAAAACAGAGTTTACATTTACATACATAAAAATGATTTTCCTAATATTTTCCTTAAAATTTAGGTGGCAACTCTAAAACAAACAAAACAATTATTTTCCCAAATTAAAATGTCAGCCATATTATGTTGTGAACTATTTTGGCTTGTTCGAAATAGGGGTGCGACACCTTATCCTCTCTCGATTTTAAGAATAGACAAGAGATTTAATTCTGTGGTGATCAAGTGTGAAATACTAAAACAAGAATATAAAAGTAACTTAAAACGATAACCAAGAATTAATTAAAAAACCTTCAATATTCAACAATCAATCCGTAGCTACAACCTCAGAACAAGGGCGTTTAGCCACTCATACTAGTCAAAAACCGCAAAATATAATTGTTCATGCGATTTCCAAAATAAAGAAGAGTTAGAAAATTGAAACCTATTACAAAACTTGGATCTTGCCCTTGCACACCAAAATAAAGTCGAACTCCCTTAAAAATAAACCTAGGACCTATTTATAAAGTTTAGGAAAAGTATTTCCAAATTTAGCCCAAGAAGGAATCCTAATTAAACCCAACTTTTGCCGCAACGTCCGCCAGACCTTGGGGTGCCGCGCCAGAATTGCGCTTGGCAGGTTGGCGCGCTGCGCTGCCAGTGCGCCCAAAATGGGCCTCTGAACTTTGGGCCTGCCGCGTCGCGCCCTTGCTGCGCCAGTGATGGTGGGGCACCGTGCTAGCTTCTGTTTTTAGCGTCACTTGTCGTCATCGATTCCTTTTCTCTCATGATTCAATTGCTTTCCTTAGGAACCCTTCAAACAAAGCTAATCATGTATATTAATATGTAATCATCGCAATCCTAAGTCAAAACATGCTAGTTAGATTACTGAATGTCCTAAAACTTACGTTAAAGATCGGTAATTTGCAAAAATTGGGCATATAAATATGCCCAAGATTAGACTACTGATATATGCTTATTTTATTCTAATAATTGTAGTCCCGATATTATTGGTTACACTGGTGCAGGGTACTTCTATGACCCACAAGAAAATTAATCTCAAACAGGCTATGTGTTGATATGTGGAGGTACTGCAATATCTTGAAGATCTACAAAGAAGTCTAATGTAGCCATGTCATCAAATCATGTTGAGATCATAGCTATTTATGAAGCAAACCCAAAAATGTTTGTGGTTGAGGTCCATGGTACATCTAATTCGAGAAAAAAGTGATTTGAAATGCGATAATGTACCCACAATTTTCTATGAAGATAATGTTGCATGTATATCACAATTAAAGGCTGATTCATAAAAGGAGATAGAACAAAATACATTTCGTAAAAGTTTTTCTACACACATGAGCTCCAAAAGAATGATGATATCAATGTGCAACAGATTCATTCGAGTGACAATGTGGCTGATTTGTTCACCGAGTCTCTACCAACTGCACTTTCAAGAAGATGGTGCACAAGCTTGGAATGCGAAGATTCAACTCTATAGATTAATGTTCTCATTAGGGGAGTTAATATTCACTGTACTCTTTTTTCCTTACGAAGTTTTGTCCCACTGAATTTTCCTTGTAATGTATTTGATGAGGTAGCCTAGATGCATATTATTAAGTATGTGGACTCTTTTCCTTCACTAGAATTTTCTTTCTTCAACGAGTTTTTTCTAGTAAGGTTTTAACGAGGCATATTCTCTATCAAATAGACATTCAAGGGGGAGTGTTATAAACATATTTGTATTTTAGTAAATGTCTATTATTGTCACGACCCAAAGTACCCCCTAGACGTAACATGGCACATAAGAGCCCGAAAGGAAGGTAAGGACCATGAAATTCTATCTTGCGTGGATCCACTAGATAATGTCTATCTAAGACCATCATCGTCGATCTAAGACAATCATCCTATGATGACACATAGTTATGGGACATGGGTAGTCACCACTTGTACACTCGGTGCTAAGCATAAATCCCACGGAATAGTTATTAATCTTAACTTGTCTTATCAGTATAGGACATGGGTAATCGCCGCTTATCTCATCATCCATGAAAAGACACAATTACGCAACCAATCTAAGCTAGAAACATCATAGAGTAGCTCCTTATACCATGCGTGAGAAAATCTTTCACCATCCATGATCTTTTCATAATAGCTTTTTAGCCCCATAGTCATTCACTTCATGCTATAAATATCCTGCTACTAATGAAAATAGTTTTGAAAGCGTGATCTATAATCATTGATGACATATTCGGATACCATATTAATCAAGACCTAATTTAGGAAAATAGCCTAAAAAGCATTGAGGGAAAATCTAGATGTCGTTCATGTCATGTGGCTAAGTTTCATAGAACAATTAGATACCTTCATCTATAAGCTTACTTGAGTCATAAGTATTACTTTCATAAAACATGCATTTTCAATAATTCATAAGCTTCATCATGTTTTCAAAGTCAAAGCATCCTCAAATTCATTTACATCAATTTCATAAAGAAAAGACATGTATATCTTCATAATTCATGTTTCATGGTTCATAGTCAAAATCATGGTTCTTGCATGGGTTCATGAGAATTCAACTTAGAAACATGTAATTACTTCAATTCATGCATAAGAAGACATAAAACAATCAATTGGATCAACATTGAAAGGAACCCATGGAAATTGAATAAAACTCTAATTTGATTGGGGAACCTAACTTTATCAAAATTGGAGAATTTAGAACCTTATGGAGGAAAGAGCTCCATAGGTGAAGACTATCATACTTGATGCCAAAAACTTGCAATTAATGGAGGATTTGGAGACTTGATCTTGAAACTCTAGACTTCTTCTTCTTCTTCCTCAGAGAGAGAAATATTTGAGAGGATGAACTTGATCAACTTTTGGGAATTTAGGAGAATGAATTGAATTGGGTGATTTTGGGGGGTAAAAGTTTATATAGGGCCTAGGGTAGAAGGTAAAAACGACATAGTATTGAGTTAAAATAATTGGAAAAAGACTGAAACGACCCTGACTTAAAACTGTTGAAGTGCCTCTCACGAGGGACTTCACCGACCGTCATGATCACCACGTCCCGTCTAGCAGGTCGTGAAGATGCCCTGCCCGAAAGGGCTTTACTAAAACGGGAATAACTTTTTACTCCGGGCTCGGAATTAGGCAAACTCGATGGTGTTGGAAAGAAGACTCAAAAACCTTTAATTTGATAGTTCATGGGCCACCTAATTCACTTTGTGCTGAAAGATATGATTGTTTGAAGTTGACCCAAACTTCTAAGTTTGATAAGTCTCCTACACGAACGACTTCACGGTCCATGTGAAGCTTCACAGACCGTTTAGACGTCCGTGGTCCTTAACACTGACTTGGGGTGAAACCCTTTCTGATTGGGTGACTTGACGACCTACTAGACGAGCTGGCTAAGTCACCACAGGCCGTCTGGGCATCTGTCTAGGTGACCCCTGCCGGGGATAGGTTCTAGGAAACCTTCATGAGCTCCTTAACGGACTGTGGTCCTCTACACGGCCCGTCTAGGGCTCCATAGAGGGTTCCATGGTCCACCCCGCTTGGCCCTTTCTAACATTTTTTTCAAATCCGAGGTGTTACAATTATGTATATCCCTTTGGGGTAAAGTTAGGAATCCTACTTGGGGACCAAGTCAGTTTTCCCCTATAAATAGAGGGGTTTCCTTCATTGTAAATTCACCCCTTTAGGAGAAATAATAAGTTTTCTCTCTTCTGCCTACTGTGTCCTTCTTCTTACTTTATAATTTCTTAACAAATGGTAAATATTATTTTTTATGATGACAGTTTTTGCCTCTCCTATTATATATAAATTAAAAACAACATACGTTCTAGGGGTTACATATAAAATGTTGGTTCTACTCAAAATTATTCATGTCACGCAATAGCAACAAATGCCACACCTGGAGAAACCAGCCTGTATTGCATGTGAACCATATCATAATTGATTTCTATTCTACATGTTGCCATTAATATTTTATATGCCAGCTCAATTTTATTTATTGGAATGTATGTTGGTTTTGCATTAATTTCCATTTGACAGTTCAACATTAGGAATGAAGACAACAGAACAATGCCAAAAATGTTTTTTTGTTTATCTACAGTAATAATTGGTAATGTTGATGATCACATGGAATCTAAAGCTGGACTAATTTACTGCTAAGAAATCAAATAAATGATTGTCAATGAATAATTGTGAATAAGCAATGAGTATGATGATTTCATAAATCTAAAGCTGGACTAGTTCTTTGGTTCCTAAAGTAGTTGATGTGACAATTAAAAAGAATTTTCTATGGAAAAGATTAGCATTTTCAATGAGAGGTAACATGAAATATTTGATTCATAATTATAATAATAATAATAATAATCAAACAAGATACAAAACAGTAAATCACTAATCTTAAAAGGCCATTTCCTCCCAAGAAATATTCCCTCCCCGTTTCAATTTTAACTTGTCCATAATACTAAAAACATATTTTCACTTTAACTCGTAACTTTTAGATATTGAGAGAATTTTCTTTTCATATTTTATCCTTAACATTAATAATTTATTACTTGAATCATATTTCAAGATCTAAGACAAAACATGAATTAATATGAATATTGTGATATAATACATATCAATCATTGTTTCTTAAGGAACGTGCAAAGTTCAAAGTGAACAAGTAAAAATGAACGGATGAATTAATTAGTACTTATTTCATATTGTAATTATTTTTCCATGTGCTTTAATATAACAACAAAACAATAATATACCCTATAGATATTTTCACAAGTGGGATTTGAGAAGAATATAATATTATGCATGGAGAATTTTATCTGTTACTAACATATATATTGAGTTACTTGTTCCATAAAAAATACACTACAAGAAAATATACTTATTGCTACGAAAACTAAGCTATGAATTCAAAAATCGTAGCTATTACCTAGTAATAGCCATAAAAATTCAAATTTCGTGGCTATATAAAAATTCATCAAATTTCTTAGCCACGAATATAAAGTTTACAAAGCAAAATCCTTGTATTTGCTATAATTGCTAACAATCATGGCAATAATTATCTAAATAGCTACAATTTTATTGCTACAATAAAATTCGTAGCTAATTATAACTTTTTTGCGACCCAATAAAAATAATTGTAGCAATAGAAACTCTTTAGCCATAATAAGTTATTGAAACAAATTATTGTGGCTAAGTAAATAATTTTGCTTCAAGTTATAAAAAAGATGTGGCAATAGTTATATGATATAGCCATAGAATTTTTGCTATAGTAAAATTTCGTAGCTAATTACTATTTTTTTGCCACGAATTTTAATTTACCGTAGTAATAATAACTTATTAGCCACAATAAATTATTTGAAAGAAATATTTGTAGCTAAATAAATAATTTAGCTTTAAGTTATAAAATATTGTGGCAATAATTAAATGAAATAGACATAGATTTTCTTCTATAATAAAAATTCATAGCCGATAATTAATTTTTACCACAAGTTTGAATTTATCATAGTAATAATAACCTTTCAGCCACAATAACTTAATTGGAAAAAAAATTGTAGCTAAAATGTATTTTCTCAAGTTATAAAAGTTGTGGCATATTAAAAATATATAATCATAGATTTTTTGCTATAATACAATTTTATATTTAATTATAAGTTTTTTTCACGATTATGTTGAAACTTGTTGAAGCAATAGTAATCTTTTATACATAGGAAGTAATTTCAAATAAAATATAATAACTTAATAAATATTATGTTTCGAGTAGCAAAAAAATTGTTGCAATAATTAACTTAATAGTTAAAAAATTGTCATGAAAAAATGATACAACTATGTGAGTACAATTGTGGTGATATGTTTTATCAGATACGAGGTGAAACGTAAGCCTTGAGGTGCAACTTCATAATCCATATAATTTTTGTATTTTAAATTAAAACTACAAAACTACAATCCAAAATTCACATCTCTATTTAAATTGAAATTGAAATAACCAAACAATGGGGAAGTATAGTTTCACTAAAGTTGAACAATTTAACTTGAATTTGAATTCAAATGATTGATACAAAAAAAATTGAATTGAGTTTCTTATTTCTCTTGAAAATTCTTCAATTAAAATAATTTTCAAACTTGAATTGTACGTTAATTGACACTTGTCTTCACAATTATTGTTTTGTTTCTCTGATTCTATATAAATAATTAAATATATTTTCTGATATTGATAGTTATATTGTATTTTAAAATATTCTATGTTTAACTTGACATTCTAATGCATATATCATTTTAAATTCATATAATATATATATATGAATATTGAGTATTGTACTATAATATGAGATTTGAAGAGAGTGCATTATAAGAAGAACTTTCTACAATATATGGGATTTTGAGATACATGAGTGTACACAAATTTTCCCCTCTCTAAGAGGTAGAGAAAAGTATTTTGAATTCATATCATTTTTATATTTTAATTCAAACTAAAAATAGTAATTCAATATTAAGAGTGGTCATAAGTTTAACTAAACATTGTTCTCTCTGTTCAATATTAGTTGTCTATTTTTTCTTTGATACAATATTAAATAATTAGAAATAAAAAGGATAATTTTTACTACTTTACGCCATAATATTTTTTTATCTAAAACTTCATAAACTTGTTTACACTTTTAAAAAGAATTAATTGTAAGGGAAATTGAAAACATTATAATTAATTTCTATCTTTATTTCATAAATTGACAATTAATTTGAGATAACTATTTTTATTAATGTGAACAACTAATATGAGTCGATGGTCTCTCTACCTTCACGAGATAGTGGTAATGTCTAGTACACTCTATTCTTCTTAGACCCCTGAGATTTCACTAGGTATGTTAGGTTATTATTATTGTTATTGGACAATTAATATGTGACATAAGAAGTATAAGTTAAAAATTTATTTTGAAAAGCAGAATAGATAACAAAACTAATAACAATATATTTATATATATAAATAATTGACCTTTTCCATTAACTTAACGTAAAGTATATATTTGTTTTATTACTGTTAATATTATTAATTATTTTTATTTTCATGAGATAATTTTCTTTGTTATTATC